>NC_072823.1:29022500-29322500 GCF_027744805.1 Dunckerocampus dactyliophorus | reverse complement strand
AACAAGCAGTGACTACGTCGGGTAGGGACAAAAAACAAAAAAAGGAAACTCAAGGTCATGTCAACCCGTCCTGTGAGTGACAAACAAAGAGGGAAGCGAGGTTACCAACAACAAGTGGCTCCATTCACATACATGAAAGCGCAAGGGGAGAGCGGGCAGCCATTCAAGGCGGCTGCTTCAAACCAAGCCCAGGCGAGGAAGGGGCCTTTTTCTATGCAAACAAACCCACTGACCAAAAACCTGATGCTGCCATTTGAACTAGCATGTACACACAGTGGGCACCGAGGGCACAATCCTATACACTGATTATGATGATGGTCGGGGGGCCGCAGATGTCCTGTGGGACGAGTATCGTCGCATCAAACACAGTTGGTCACTCCCGGTTTGAAGACCCCCGCCGGAAACACTGGGACGTTGGTGTTTGGGTATTCAGCTGCTAATGTTTGCTGTCAAACTGTCCTTATTCAATGTACTGTTCCTAATTCAGTCAGCGTATGGTAGCCAGAGAGGCAGACAAACACAAAGAGAGGCTCCGCTTCTGTCTCTCGGACGGTTGTCTCCGATCAAATGGATTTTAAGGAGAGCAAGAATCTACCCCCATGTGTTACACCCTCATCCTTGTGGCTCTCTCTAGCCTGTGATGCCGGGATTCACATGCAAGCTCAAAAGGAAGATACAGAGGAACGCCGATGAGGTTGTACTAGTTGGAATTGGACCAAAATACAGATAAACCTCGGTTTTCAATTTTTTTCGTTTTTCGTCAAGTTCAGTTTTTGCTCAAATTTTGCCTCTGTTCTTGTCCATCGTCTCGGTTATGGAACAATATTGCATGTAAGAAACCGCTGTATAACAGTACACCCTCTGGCACAGGGGTCTCAAACTCACATAACTGGAGGCCGCTGGACGTAGAGTCCGGGTGAGGCTGGGCCGCACCAAGTATGCAGCCCAGAATCAAGTTTCAACCAACTGACTACAGGGTTTCCGCATGTAACTGATCGTGGTGGTGCGCCACTACAAAATATAAGCCACCATACCTCAAAAATTGTTTTTTTTTTAAACCTTGAAAACAGTTTTAAGTAATATATTGTATGAACGGATATATATGCTATATAGATACATACATGGCTTACTTTTTGCGCACATATTGACCACAATTAATTTGAAAACAATGTAAAATATTATAAAAATGTTTCACTGCGCTTTATTTTGATGAGCATGCAGCGGAATCGCCTGTCTGCCGGGTTGCCATTTGCGCACGTGACCAGCGACACGTCTTGATGACTGTCACTTTGTTTCTTATTATCGGGAGAATGAACAATAGCCCGTAAAAATGTGTAGTCATTTGCCGACAACTTAGCCTATCTGTGCCAGGGTGTGTGATCGCTCCACTTTCTGGCATTTTTGTTTACATGCCTGGCTGGCACCATCTAGCTAGCTCGGAGCTACAAGTGGCTATTACGTTCCATTACGATCCATCATCATCACAACTTACTTTTGTAAAGTAACAATCTTGCTCTCTCGTTATCATTATAATACTTCTAAACACTAGTTGTGTGTCAAAGTTGTGCAACAGAAACACGTAGTGTGTACAGCTTTAGACAGTGAAGCTATCACAGGGGTCTCCAACAGGTAGCATGTATGCTAGCAGTAGCTCGCCAGCTGATGTTGAGTAGTTCACCAAAGAATATTTGCTTCACCTCTTAGTATTTTTATAGGTGTTCTATTCAACCATGACACCTGTATTTAATGAGCACACCAAGTGGAGCTTTGTCAATAAAGTGCAATTTAAATGTTGGCAGTGCTGTCAGCAACTTTGCCATTAAATTAACAGTTTTGCAATGTTCTCCGTTCATGTTCTGCTAGTTGTTGAAAAAAGTTAAACAAATAAGTTGAAAGATAAGTGCTAAAAATTGTTTATTATTCATTATTATTTGTAATTTTTTTTTAAATGCAGACGCAGCAGCGGCACGGCGCAGCGGCACGGCGCAGCGGCACGGCGCAGTGGCGGCAGTTCGCACTCCCATGCAGCCCACCCCCACAGCTTCAAATAAATCCTAGGGGAAACCCTGGACTAACTTGTCAACAAACACAACTGAAGGTCGTCACAAGCACGAGCTATGGCAGGCCGCAAGTGCTAAAAAAAAAAGTTCTAATTTTGTAGAATTTCGTTTTTTTATATTTGACACTGATTTTCCGGCATATAGTGCGTGCTTTTTGGGTTACTGATTAAAATGTCCAGAAACTAAATGCAAAAAAGTGTACATTTATTGATTCAATACATCATTATCTAATTTTGCCCAGTAATTCAAAAACGGATGTAGCCTGGGTAATTTTTCTAATGGGATGTCAGCGTCTACACACACATTGCTACAAAATCTTCAACAAACTGTCATGCCCGTGCTTGTGGTTAAGGAAAGTGTAGTCACCGATGCAATTTCAATTGCATTATTAATGTCAGATATTTTTTATGGCATCCTTTTTTTGTTTACACATTTAGACCAGATGTGGCAAACAGCTCTCTTATTTTGAAGGCCGGAAGTGTGTTCCGTGTGTGTGGAGAATGTCCATTGATGGTTAAGAGGAAAATAAACCTGCCTATTGTGTTTTTTCACTCAGAACTTGCACGTCTTCAGCAGGCATTGCAAAACCCTTGCTTACATTAAAGCGGTAAAACACACCATGATGAAAATACACTCATCTGGGCTGATTTTAATAAATCATCACTATTTTGTGGTTGAATACGGCCTATTATTTGGCAAAAAATATGTATACTAAAGCAAATTTGACATATTTCTGCCTAAATGAAGCACTTTCAAGCATAAAAAATGGCTAAATAAAATAAAATACATGTACAAGGCATTCAGAAGACATTCAAAGGCTTTGTAAAATGATAAGTAGTATTCTACACTGGTCACTACAGTAGGTGTCAGTAATGGTACTGTAATGTTGCATGAGACACACAAAGCCTTTTTGCAGGATTGAATGACAACAGGCACAATGTAAATTCCAACTTTGAACCCCTGACATCACTTCCTGCCCGCCCGCCACACAGCTCTCCTAGGGAGCCCATTAATAGCAACAGGAGTCTTATTTATGTCCTAAATGTCTTTTCTCTTATTATGTCTACTATATTGGGTAATGGAAGTATAAAGGTGTTATTTCATGTTTAGAGGGTTCTAATAATGTTAAAAAACGTATTTCCAAAGTCACAAACTGGTGTTCTATGCTCTAGCTACAAAAATATTCAATTTACAAATCAGGACTCCTACAATGGGGAAATTCACTTCTCACAGTCACGTCTGGAACCAATTAACCGCCATAAACGATTGACTACTGTATATCGTTATCGCAAGAGGCTGCAATATATATCGCGATACGCATTTTAGGCCATATCGCCCAGCCCTACTATGAATGAAAGCTAGCGTGTTTTGTTGTTTTTCCAGTGGTTAACTTCTTTTTAACATCCATCCATCCGTTTTCTATACTGCTTCTCCTCTTAAGGGTCGCGGGGGCATGCTGGAGCCTATCCCAGCTAACTTCGGGCGACAGGCGGGGTACACCCTGGACTGGTGGCCAGCCAATGGCAGGGCACATATAGACAAACAACCATTCACACTCACATTCATACCTATGGACAATTTAGAGTCACCAATTAACCTAACATGCATGTTTTTGGAATGTGGGAGGAAACCGGAGTACCCGGAGAAAACCCACGCACGGGGACAACATGCAAACTCTTACTGTGTTGGCCAACATGCTAAACACTAGACCACCGTGCGGCCATGTGTGCGACAATTACAAATGTCTAAAAATGACACACAATCTGCAAATTCAATCAAGTTTGCCTGACGCGTTTGTCATTTGTTGATAACATCAGCAATGAACGTTTTGCTGTTAAATTTCACTGTTTATTTTATTTACTTCCATAAAATGCTACTTTAAAGCTGCTTCTACTTATAGTGTTATAGTGCAGTGGCTCTGCGTTATTTTCCGTCAAGCCCCCACCAGGGTTAGAAATGTTTTCACGCCTCCCCAATTTGAAATACTATTGAGAAACTGATAATATCTGTTTATTTATCTGTACTGTACAGACTGAACTCAAAACTGAAACCAGGAAAATGTAACAAAATGGAGAGCAGTGAAGTATACATGCATATTCAAGAGTCAAATTGCATGCTGAGTACGATAAATTTGTACATGTTGGCAGGTCTGCGGTAACACTGAAAGAACTCCCTGCCTCTCACGCCTCCCCTGACAGTTCACCGGAACCCCCTATTGAGAAGCACAGTCAAAGTGGAACCTCTGTTTTTGTCATTAATTCATTCCAAAAGGTCGTACGAAAACCAAAATGTACAAAATCAGAGGCAATTCATCCCATAGGAATGAATGTAAATCTAATCAATCTGGTCCAGACACACAAAAGTATGAAGAAAAATACATTTTATAGAGAATAATTATAATTTTCCATGCATAAAACAATGTGAAAAAATTCATCATATATAATTCTAATAATAATAATAATGTAAATGAAGAATGGATGCTCACGGATGACTACCTTCTAGGTAGTCAAAGCACGGTTACCACATTTCGCAGCAGTTCAGTATCTTGCCCAATGATACTTCCACATGGTCACAGGAGGACGGAGGAGTGAACCAGCAACCTTCAGGTTCGGAGGTTAGGTGAGTTATTTAGCGGTCACAATCAATGAAATTGCAGTGAGCCAGCAACCTGAGGGGTGCTTTGTTTGGGTACTGGATTTCACGGAACGATAAAGTACAGGGCAATTGGACTAGTCTTTTTATGTGCAATATTGCACAAAAACTGACATAGTGAACAAAAACCGAGGCAAAATTGTAGAAAAAAATTTGGACAACAACTGGATCATATGAAAACTGGTATGTACGTAAATGGAGGTTTGACTATAATTTCTTTAATTTGCCGACAATTTGGAAACACAAAGCTTCCAACGTATTGCCTAAAAAGTCATTCTGGAACTGTAAGGTTTTGTTCCTGACTCAAAAAACTAAGTTGCAAAGTTCCCTGACTGTGGTTGTGCACAAGCAGATCAGCATTGGAAACGTCCCAGCAATCAACAGTGCAGAAAAGCATCAGCAGATAAGTAAAGAGCCGTGTCCTGACTGCTGAAATAACAAGCCAGGTTAACACTTTCAAACCCCTTATCACTCACAGGTGGTTAGCGCACATGCAAGAACTGTTTGCACGTGTCGGAAATCTTCACGGAAACTTCCTCTGCTTTCAACACGTTTTTGCAAAGATGCACAGCGACTGTACAAACTGTGGAAACTTGCAGATACAGAAGTCCCCGTTGTTGTTCCAGAGCGCCGTGAGCCGTCATATCTGAGTAAAACGAGCTTATCTTTCCCCACATGCTGATAAATACGTTGTTTGCATGGATAAAAAGCAGCATATTTCATCTTTGTCTGATTCAAAAGCATGTTTTCCTGCAGGGGACATTAAAAAGAAAGATGTATGGAAGAAATCATCACAGTGAATGCAGCGGGGAAAGACGCCCACCCCCGACCCTGCAGGAAGGCATTGTTATCCATATTTCACATCGCTGGCCTACTCCAAACTCTTCTTAAAAACACTTCAAAGTCCAAACGCCACCAAAGCATTCAGCTTTCACACGGCAGCTACTAGTTTTAATTTAAGAGATGAGGGTCCTCTTCACAGAAACATAAAATGTTAAGAGCCTGACCCACGACAATGAGTGCTTTTATAGCCGCTCAAAAAAAGGAGATACTGGGAAAGGAATCCGCCCCACCACCATCACTGCTTTGGCGCATCATTTATGAGACGAGATAAATCTGAAACTTTTGTTTCTGTGCTTACAATGAAAACAGGGCGATACTGAAGATGGAGATGTGCACAGCTGAATTACAATGAAGGACTAGATCTGTGATTAAGATGGCGTCTTTTAGAATATTTGAAGGAGGCAGAGCCACAAATGCTCGATATTGGATTTCTTAACTACTGATGGCGAATGGAATGGCTGCATAACAGGATGCATTTCAAAAATAAACACAAACATTGCAATATGCAATGCAGGTGACAGAAAACGTGCCATATTTCTTTTTATTTTAAACATTTTGTCTCAACAAAATAGTGATTAAAAGGCCATGAGAAATAGTCAACTAAAATAACAAGTGAGACAGGTTAGTTTTAATAAATTCACAAATAGGAATCAATAGAAATGTGCAGCTTTCAAATTGTATGCGGCACAAACTGTATATGTATAAGAACAAAGTGCAAAATACAAACTGGTCTCACTCAGCACGTCTCTCGTCACTTATTATTTTGCTGCAGGTATGCTAGCTGGGTGTGACTCTGAGTGAGAGGTGTGATATTAGATGAAAAGTGTTAAAGGAAGATGCCTCGCTCCTCCCTCGCAGTGCTTTACAATCATTGCATATTTACAATCTGAAGGTGAAAAAATTCCAGACCGCTGTGTGTAGCGACGTCATAAAAACTGACACGGATATGAGCTGATATCTCATTTTTATGCTAATATTGGCCAACATCCCTAGGCAGAACATGTAAAGCAATGGTAGGATAGCATAGCATAGCGCAGGAATAGCATCTCTATCACTGTCATGGTGTTGCAAATACGAAGCCAAAGGTGCATTACGGACTTTTGAAAGGAGGATTGTGTGTCAGATCACCTTTTTATGCTCCTTTGGCTCACTACACGTATTCCTCGCCACTTTGTGGTTCAAATTTCGCAGCTTCAATCTATCACGTTTTTTCAAAAATATATCAATTAACATATCGCTGTTTCATGGTTGAATATGGCCTATTATTAGTAAAAAAAAATAAGCAAAATTGACATATTTTTGGCCTAAAAGACCAGACCAGTGACCAGTCCAGGGTGTACCCCACCTCTCGCCCGAAGTCAGCTGGGATAGGCTCCAGCGTACCCCCACGACCCTAATTGGGATGAGCGCCATAGAAAATGGATGGATGAATGGCCTAAATAAAGCATTTTCAAGCATAAAATTTGCTAATTGAAGTAAAATACAAAAATAAGGCATTCAGAAGACGCAAAAATGTGATGATATGTCGTATTCTACACTGGTCACTAGGTGTCAGTAATGCTACATCGATGAGACAATCGCCACCGCAGGAATTACTGAACACAACAGGAATTAAAAAGTAGGGGTGAATGATAATTATCGGGCCGGTATGAGGGAATTATGACGTCATACCGATAAATCTGATAACATTAATAGCTCCGATAACCAATAATTAGGGTTGGGCATCGAGTTTTGAGTATCGATGTGAACCGAGACTAACATTCCGTTTCCCCTGGGATCTTAAAAGTTTTTATTTAGATTCCTAGTTTCGATGCCCACTTCCCCAACCCGAAGAAATAGCCGTGAACACCAACAAAGAAGAAGCCGGCCGGCGAGCACCAGCCAAGAAGAAGAAGCGGCTAAAAAGTTCGGCCCAGTGCAACATTTGCAACACAATATCATGCACGACCAACATGATTAATGTTAACACATTCATGGTGTAGAAATAACAGAGTACCTTGTTTTTAATGCGCTATGTTGGACTACTGTACCTCTAACCAATCAGAATCAGGGAAGTCAAAATATAAATGACATCTATCTCATGCCAATGTAACCGAGGGTTTCAGGATGCTAGCTGATGTGGAAGTTCGGTGTAAATAAAGGACGGGAGCTACAGCTAGGCAAGTTTATTATTGGCACTGGACTCGGGGGGACATCGAGCACACAAAAAATCTTATCAGCCCCCTGAAACGCCAGCTTTTAAAAAGTGCAAAAGGTTTGCCAGAGACCTCCTTGGCATCACACTGGCTGCTCAGAGCGTGTGCCAGAATACAGTGCACCTTGCTGGCTCCTCCCTCTCTACTCTCTGGTTCTCCTGACCTCCGCAGCGGCATACTGGCGGCTCTGAGCATTTGTCCGAATATAGTGCACTTTGCTGGGCCAAAGCAGGTGGCTCCCTCCGCTCTATACTATGATATTTGATTAGGACAAATCAAAAAGGTACAGATGGTCAAATCCAGGTGTAAACAAATTACGGTTAAATCTATAGGTTATTATGCATCTCTAGTAAAAAGAAACAGCAAGGAACTCTCCCAATGCTAACATGTGTGAGTCTTATTTTCTGTTATGATGTGTATTATATTGGGTAACAGGAGTGTAAAGATGACTATAGGGGTGTTATTTCATGTCTAGAGGCCTCTAATAATGTTAAAAAGCTTATTTAGAAGGTGGTAAACGGGTTTCCTGTGCTCCAACTATGAAAATATTCAATTTATAAATAAGAAATCCTAATTCACTTATCACGGCCGAGTCCGGAACCAATTAAACGTGATAAACGAGGGATTACTGCATTGGCAAAATGGGGAAAGACATATTTAATACCATATGGGTAAACCACTGCTGGTGTTTGATGGACTAAAGCTGTGGTAAAGACTGTATCTTTTGGAAGGTGTTGGAAGGTTTGAATCATGCACAACAGATGTAAAGAAATGATGACGACTACATAGGGCAGAATAGCAAAAAAATAGCAACTCAATCACGGTTATGTTTCACCAAATAGTGAGACAAAATCGCATTACAGATCTCTAAAAAGCCTATCTTGACCAGGTCCACAACTGGTCAAATGGACATGTTTTTCAAGGTCCGTAAAGCCCCTTTGGCTTGCTATTTGTGAAACTGGATACTGCAAGGAAGTAATTCTAGTACCATATAGGTAAACCACTGCTGGTGACCTGTTGGTGGAGATCAGTGTTGGTCTCAAAACCAGTGTTTCTGGAGTTACATAGGAGTTATGGGTCCAGCTTATTTGGTCTTGACTACAACGCTACTCCATAGTCTCCACATCGTGCTGTTTTCCTGCAGCCGTCGGTCTCCTTTAGGATACAATGTGTCTTGTTAGAGAGGAGCGTGCATGCTTTGAACAGGAGTGAGCAGCAGCCACCTCTACTGTAATGTCGTGTTAACATTACTGCGGACAGTGCCGCACGCAAAAATGATCCGTGTTTATCCCAGGACTCTGTGTTATAATGCCAATATGTTGTGTTAGCACTTACAAAGTGTCAAAGGGATTCTGAAGGGAAGTAGGACAAGCAGAGAGAAGTAAGCACAAGCCGAGGGACACGAGGCACAGTAAAGCCGTTGTTTACAAGCTGGCCTGCCAGTGGCGACGTGCACCGTGCTCCTTCGCATACAAAGACAGGAGGAGCCTGCTCATCTTGGCTCGGTGTGGCCTTCAAAGAGCTTGCCCTAATCGCCCCATCTGGAGATCAGATAGGACCCCCCCCCCACACACACACACACACACACATCTGATAAGACAGAAGAGTCACATCTTGGATACTTGACTCTTGAAGACTTTAATCCTCCTTTGCGCATTGTCCAACTGCTACTTTTACATGAAGACCTGCAGTACAGGTGTTGCTTGCATGTAGGTTACATTTGGGTGGGCTTATAAGAATTAATATGAATTATGCTGACTTCAATGTAAAATATCAACGACGACTTGTGGAAACATGCAGTTTATCTTGCTAGCCATAAGTCAACGCTGAGAGACACATTCAACTGGAGGCTTCTGGTTTGTGCGGTATCGCCTAAAAGTTTCATTTTAGCATCACATTATTTCACTATATAGTATGTTGTCAAGGGATAAATCTATAGATATTTTAGAGTAGTCAGTGTACAGCTTGTATAACAGTATAGATGTAGTATCAACACACAGCCATTGTCATCTAAATATCTTGCAACACAAGTGAGTAGCTATAACTGTCTTGCCTACATCCAGTCAAACATAATGGTGGTGGGAGCGTCACTGTCTGGGGCTGCACGAGTGCCACCAGCACTGGGGGACCCGAAGATTCATTGAAGAAAGCATTATTTTTTAAATAGCTGGCAAAACAAGTGAGTAGCAAGATATTGTGTTTGGGCTACAGTCAAGCATGGTGCATGAGTGTTGCCGGCACCGGGGAGCTGTGGTTCATTGACAGAAAGATGAATTCCAACATGTACTGTGCCTTTGTGAAACAGAAACTGGACCACGTGTTGGTTTTCCAACATAAGAAATCCAAAATGTATGAATTCATTTGTAAAAAAAAAACTGCAGAGGCAAGGATTGGTAGCTTCTCCACACATACTTTGGCTGCGCTAGCTACAACGCTACATTACATTGATGCCTTGACGCCGTAATTTTTGAAGAACACGGCTAGGTGCCGTCATCAACATGCATTATCGCAATCAGGCAATAGAATTGACATTGGGGCCCCATTAGGGTCTTTTGGAGGCCAATGCCAATTTTCAATATTAGGGAATACAAAAATTCAGACAGACAATCAAGGTATCGACCAATTGAATTTTTAAATTTTTAAATTGAAACAAGGCTATTTAGCATTTCACTATTTTCAGATGTTGTATTATCAGAAATGGTGGGGAAGCAGCATTATGAACAATTTGAAAATCGAAAATATGGTAAAATAATATGGTTAAAAAACATAAATGAATGGATTTAATGGATTTTATGGATTCAAAATATTTTCAAAATCTGACAAATTATGATAAAAATATTTTTTAAAAATGACAAAATTCTACAAATATAAAAAATAAAATAATAAAACATAATAAAAAATATTAAATGTGATCAAATAAATTATAAAATACAGTCAAACCTGTCTTAGCGGCCACCTGTATATAGCGGCCACCTGCCTATAGCGGCTGCTGAAAAATCCCCCGCAGAAAATTCACGTGTTGTAGACCCTCTGTATAGCGGTCACCTGTCTAACGCGGCCAGCGACCACCCATTTTGTATCCCTTGGTCAATATCTGACCGCATATAGCGGCCAATATCCCAGCGTTTTTTAATCAATGAAGCCGTCGTGTGTAGACTTTAATTACTGAGTCGCTATAGACAGGTTTGACTGTATTATAAAAATACTTTTAAAAATATGAAATATGTTTAAAATCTGAAATCAAAGATATGATGTGAAAAAGGGCAGTAAACCTCAACAATTAACAAACAATTAAGTCTATATGAATGAAGACATTTACTTTCAATGCCCTCTCAGTACCAGACTTCTTACTACTGTATTACTGCCAATCTTGAGGTAGGCTGTAGTGCAAAAAGTAAAACTTTTTTCTAGAAAACATCTATTCTCTAATGGCTGTAAATGGCTGAATAAATCCAATTAAAATCCAATAAATCCATAAAATCCAAATGCCAAGGTAATCAGTCTGTACTATTATTCATTTCTAAAAATTTATTAGCGAAAAATAAGTGTTAACGTCTGCGTCACACGGGAAAGTTTTGACCGATTACCAATTATTCTCTCATGATCAGGAGATCAATCGTTCAAGCCCTAATTAAAAACGCCATCATAGGCCAAATTGCTATTGTTTTTCCATTTATATCGCCCGTTCCTACTTACTATAATGAACTGCTCACCAACGTATGACCCTGACTTCTCACGCATTTGGAGCCACTCTTCATCCTCTCTTAAGGGAAGCTGCATTTCAAAGTGTCCCAAAGGGGAGGTGAGAGAGAGCGAGAGAGCGAGAGTGAGAGACCCTCCACATGTTTACCACACACAGACTGAGTGACTGAAAAGCCAAAGCATATGGAACAGGCATTGGTCGGGTTCCACAGGTCAGTCCCAGTTCTTTGACTTGCCCTGACACACTATAGCAGCCACTGCCGCACGACAATGACAACGAGCAAATGAAGCAACTCGCACACAAAAGATTCATAGCACACCCCCACCACCCAACAAAGGCCGCCCACTGAGCTCCTCCAGAGAATGACACTGAAGGACCTTGATCTCAGTGGACTTTCTTCCAGCACTCTTCACCTCCTAAAAAAATGCAGCAATAAACATGAAAACATTCAGGCGGTGTCACACCTTAAACTTAAGCGCCAGGGAAGAAAACACAAGAAGAAGAGCTTAATTCAGACAATTTCAGTGGAAAACCCTATCATCAAGATTGAAATTGTGATTGATTGGGTATAATTTGCCTCGGTCATGTGGAGGTAAGCATAAAAATCAGACAGCGGTTATAATCACCATTGTTAGACGGTCTGCAGTCTGTTACCTGAGGCCAAACAAGGCTCGGCTTGGCTCGCATCGCTCGTGCTCCAGGTGTTGCGCTTCCTCTCGTGTCTATAGACGAGGTGAGGTTTGTGGTGCTCGTCGTCGTACTCCTCTCCCTCGGCGCTCAGGAGCGGCTCCAAAAAGTACTCGCCATCTGGTGTCGTGAAAGTGCCGATCTATGACATTTTAAAAGACAGTGATGTTTCAGGTACGAGAGTGTGTTTCTTCACATGAGATTGACATTAATTGCAAGCATTGAAAATGCAGTGACTTATGGACAATTAATTGCTAAGTCTGCTTGATGGTGGCCATGTTATTCAACCAATCTTGCTCAAATTTTACACACGTGCTTGTTTGTGCCCTAGAGGAGAAAAACAAAAACACACGAAAGTTGCATGAGAAATTCCGACTCGCTACGACTTCTGGGCTCAAACTTTGGTCTTTAATAACAGCACCACCACGTGGTGTATTTGTCAGAGAAATAATAGCACAGGCGACACAGGAGGAGTGCATTCTTATTTTTACACTTTAAACATTGCCTGCATAGTAAAAAAAACAGTACTAATGATGACTTTGAACCTGATGAGTTTGACCCTGGAATTACATTAAAGTAATCCCTGGTTTATCACGGTTCCATGAACTTCCGTAGGTAGGAGTCCATATTTATAAATAGAATATTTTTGTAGTTACAGCATTGAAAATTTGTGTACAACCTTCTAAATACGCTTTTTAATATTATCAGTGCCATCTAGACATAAAATAACACTCCTATAGTCACCTTTACAATCCTATTACCCAATATAGTGTAGTACACATAATAAGAAAAAATAAGTCTGCGTAACATTACTGACACATAGTGACAGTGTAGAATACTACCTGTATATATATCATCACAATGTCTTTGAACACATCTTCTCAATGCCCTATGTTTGTATTTTACTTCATTTAGCAATTTTTCTTGCTTGACAATGCTTCAATGAGTTAAAAAGCACATAATTTGCTTAAATAATCATATTTGTTGACTAATAGGCCAGCTTCAACCACGAAACAGGGATGATTTAATAATAAATATATTCCCACATGGTGCGAAGTGGCGAGGTATTACTGCACTTTCTTGGGCAGGGCTGTCCGAACTTTTTCCAGCGAGGGCCACATCGTAAAAAAAAATGAAAGGATGCAACTTTACCACTTTGATATTTTGTCAGTAGATATGCTAAGAAGTTATATACAGTATAGTTCAGCTTTGTCATATGGGTGAAAAAGCATTTTATTAGTATCAACTTCACTCTTCACACTCACGCTATCTTTTTTCCTACTTTTTCCCCCCAATCTGATTTCCCAGAAATTACAACTTCGTTTCTAACATTTTTTTTTATATATTTCAACTCTATGCTGCTAAAAGGAGATTATTTTTCCTCATAATATTATGAGTTTGTTCTCATACAATTGCAACTTTTATTTTTTTATATTTTGATTTTATTTTTGTAAAATTATAGCCGTTTTTCCCCACTTTTGTTTTTTTATGTTTCATCTATTTTAACTTCTTAGAAATTATATTCTATTCTAGTAACATTATAACTTTTCCTACCACCAAATGTTCCCAAAATTACAATTATTCATTGTTTTGTTTCTCAAATTGCGACAGAAAAAAAAGGCTTTCATTAATACAGTATTCCTACTTCATATTATTAAAATTCTGTTATTTTTCCTCACATATTATGAAAATTCAGGCTTTTTGTCGTTAGATTACAACTTTTTTCTGTTTATACACATTTTGGACACCCCTGTCCTAGGCAAAACTGTAGGTGGACAGGCATCCTGGAACAGACTGTGCTTGACGAGACAAGGGCATCACTTTTGTGACGGGCCATATGATTGACATGCAGACTCATAAAAGCCTTGGTAAGCAGTTCCGTACACCAAGACAAGACGTGTTCTGTGAGTAAGTACCGCAGTGGGAGGAGTGACATCATCAAACATGGACAGAGGAATGCTAACATTGATTTGGCAAAGTTCCTTAGCTCACTCAGCTGTTTGCAGGGTCAAATCATGCGCACGCTTAAACAGGATAGCACACAATGGAATGTTTCCTTAGCCACGTTATTCCAGGCAGCCGTCCTCGCGAGTGACGGCCACTTCACAGGAGGATATGGAAAAGGCGGCAGTGTGTATCTTTCCAAAGCACTGTCTTTCTTTTACAAGGTGAAGGATTAGTGCGGGCTGTCAGGGATCGCCACAGGGATGTTTGAAAGCACCGCGTGCCTCCAGTGCTGCTTGTGTTTCAACACTGAAGCTTGTGAAAACATAACGTAGCAGGGAAACAAGCTGCAAGTCAACGTACAAGTGCAATATCATCAAGACAGGTCATCGGGAATGATACCTCAGGAATACTAACAGAATTCCCTTCAAATGGGAAGATGCCGTTGTCGCAACAATTGAGACAGAAATCATACAAAATGTCAGCCACTATATCATGTTTACTTTTTGCAGCAATATTGCACTCCCGAAACATGGCCGACGTGCTAGGAAAAGCTACATTTTGCTGTCTAGTCACAGTGATTTCAATTTGGGGCTTATTAGCCCCCAATTAAACCCCAATTTTTGTCAATTAAAAGATCATTTTCATACCAAATCCTAGGTTTGTAAGGACAGGCTTCAGGAGGAAGGCCTCACAAAAGTGGTTCCATCCATGACAGCTTCTCAAGGGAAAATACTATAAAAATGACACTTCAGAGTCGCCAGTGTGCAGCTTGCAAGGCACTTGGAGGCATGTTAGGGCTCTATCATGTTAGAAAACTGCCATGTGGTGCAGTTTCTGCTTCACAATGTCACAGTGCATGTTTTCCTCAATGAACCGCACTTCCCCTAGTGCCGGCAGCACTCGTGCAGCCCCAAACCATCATGCTTGGCTGCAGGCAAGACGCTATTAACTTGCTACTCACTTGTGTAGCCAGACATTTAGACAGTAATGGCTGTGTGTTGCCTCATGTTCAGTGGATAATACATCTATATTCCTATACAACTACTACTCGAAAGTATATCCAAATTTACTTTCTATAGCTTTGTCCCTTGAGAAGATATAGATATAGAAGATATAGTGTAGTAATGTGACACTAAAATTAAACCTGCAGGAGATACTCCAATTGTGTCTATCGTACTAAATCTAGTACAGCTGTACATTGACTACTCTAAAGCATTACCCCTTAAGACAGGGGTCTCAAACACAATTTATCTGGGGGCCACTGGAGGTAGAGTCTGAGTGAGGCTGGGCCGCATCAAGTATTGGGAATCTCGGTGTAGCTAACAATACGACACGCGATGCATGGCTCACAATAACAATAATATCTTGATACAGTAATAGGTTGAATCAAAGAAATAAATAAATCATTTCACAGTTTATATTTTGCTGCATTCAGCTGGGATAGGCTCCAGCTTACCTGTGACCCTAATGAAGTCAAGCGCTATAGAAAATGGATGGAATTTTTTTACTACATTTTTTAAGTGATTCCCTCACTCTTAGTTCAATGTAGGCTTATGTGTGCATCCTACGAGTAACATTGGCTTGTCACAGGCCGAATTACACTCATCTTTGAAGACAAGTTGCGGGCCACAAAATGTGACTTGATGGGCCACAAATGGCCCACGGGCCGCGAGTTTGAGAAGATAATAATTAAGAAGATAATAATAATCATAAAAATTCATTTTAAAAATTCAAATTCAAATGCTTACTGACATGTAAGGGGTGTATTCATGTTTGTGAAATACAGAGAATTGTCTTGACTAGATTGCAATTGCCAGTTAGAGCCATATACATCAGGCCAAAAAAATAAATCATGTAATGTTGTCTGTGAATTCTTGCGATACCCGCTTGCTCCGCCTCCATGAGATGTGTGCCATGTTCATGGGCGACTTTGTAAAGGACATGAAGTGGGGACTTAACGTGCCGTCCGTCTGACACACAGCTGCAGATATCTGCTGCAGAAGAGTTCACCATCAAGAAAGGACAGCATCTCATTGCTGCAACTCACGTTGTGTTGTAAATAGTCCTTTTAAATATGAGACTTTTGAGCAGTTTGAGTTGAAAAATGTCCGCAATTTGGGTCACTGCTTGTCATTGAGAGGTGATGGTGAAAAACCACTGCAGTAGGACACCAAAGTGCGAATGGAACTTTTGGGTTTTTTTATATTTGGGCTGCGAGAAGACATAAACAGACTCACACTGCAAGTGAAATCGGCCCACTTAAGCAAGCTGACATTTTCAACTCGTCAATGAATCTCCCCTGAAGTCAACAGGAGGAATCAGTGAGTGTAAGAGTGTTTACTTGTTTGCCTTTCTGACTGCAGCAATAACAAATATCAATTTTTTTTTATTTAGCTTTACTGCACTCATTCTTCGCTTTGTAAACAGCTGTCAGCATCAGCAAGTGGAGGTCCCATCAGCCATTTGCTTCCCTTCCATCAAAAAGCCTTTTTGGGGGGAATACTTATAAGGGCTTGTGCACGAAGGGCTTGCAACTTTGTCTCTTCTGTTTGAGGATTTTGTACTTCGTGGAAGTCGGACCCGATCTGTTCAGTGACACTGGTCCAGCTCAGATATGGTTGAATTTCCTAACAAAAAAATCGTTCCCGTATTACAGTAAAACCAGAAACATTTACAAATGTCTAATCTTGCAAGCTTTCTAAAAATGCACCTAACAAAACTTTGTGAGACTTCATCTCAGTGACCATCTAAACCTGTACTCTACCCATCATCCCTCAATGACAAGTGGCAACCCAAATTGGGAAAATGTGTCAACTGAGACTCCTCAGATGTCTTACACTGTATTTAAAAGTGATTGTTTGCAACACAATGCAGCGCTGAGATGCTGCCCTTTCATGTTGGTGAGCTCTTCTCCAGTAGATAGCTGCAGCACGTTAAGTCCCCACACCATGTCCTTCCGCTCCCGCTCAAGCTTGACAAAGTTGCCCATAAACATGGCACGCACCTTGTGGGGGCGGAGCAAGCGAATAGACAAGAACGTGAGGTGCATTCACAGACATCGGGTTATATATATATATATTTTTTCATCCCAGGCAGATCTATGACCCACTGAAAACCAACTTTTGGGTCACGACCCACCAGTTGAGAATCACTGATCTAAACGATGACCTACACAAATATGCAAATATACACAAATATGCCAAAACTGTGTTCATGGTCATAGAAACTGGAAATGAAAATTATTGTGATATGCACCTCTCTGTCCAGGCTGCTCATTACAATAAGTCAACAGTGATAATAACAAATTAAGGGAACGTACTCTCCAATGTGAGATGTTTGTAGGTTGAATGTGAAGAGACTCGCCTCCCAGACAAGCAGTAATCAGCTTGACAGTCACTCATCATCAAAGCAATGCTTTGAGTGTTAAACTTCTTTATAGACCTGTGTTAAAATGTTGCCATGGCAACAGTTTCACCATTTCAATAAGAGCCCAAACACCGAGCAATAGCTGTGCAAAGGCCCTTGTGAAACTGCAATGTTTCTTCTTGTTGTTATGCTATACATTTTGTTGCATTTTTGCAGGCCTTAATATGCATGAAAACTAGGGATGCTGCGATCAGGGTTTTATTTTGTCAATTCCGATACCAATCATCCATGACTGAAATCGGCCGATACCAATACCAAACCCATGGATTAACAGTAATTTTTTCAATTTATTTAGGATGAGTGCTATTGGCCAGTGGTGCCATATCTAGAGGGAAAGTTAGGACAATTCCAAGCTCCCCTGACGCCATGGGGGCCCAAAACATATTATCGCTATCACATTTCCAAAAGACACCAGTCACCTCGTCAGATGATCTGCAAACTTTGTGGGACAAGTGCCCTGCAGATGGAAAAAAAAAGTCTAAAACCCACAAGACATTTGACCATGGAAAAGCATGCCAAGGTGGCAGGAAGTCAATTCACATTTCTTCTACTAATATTCTCAGTCGTAGCCAATCTAGTGCTGGCAGCTAATGCAGTGCTGATTCCTCGCTGACTTGCTTATGATGCATTAGCTCGGCTGCAAATGTACTATCTGTTGTAGCATGCAACAATAAAACCAAAGGGTCGTCACTACGAATCTTAATAATATGCCAATTTGCTTATCTGTGCAGTACACCAAGAGCTACCCGATAGCTATCAGTGGCTATCACTGCCAGTGAAACATATCATACTCCTCACAACATAATGTTAGTGAATGTTATTAGGGTTAAGGTTACGGTTAGAAATCGAAATCGTGTTAAAATCACAAATTCATTTCACTCCTATTTCATAGTTGTTTATTTATCCGTGACAACGGTATGGCAAAAATGGTTTGAACAACTGTGAACAACTTCAGGTCAAGTTAAGCTCTTGAGTGTAATTGGAGTTCACATAAAGATTCATTCTACAATATAATTCCCCACTTTTGGAGGGCCCAAAACCCCTCAAAACAAGCACAAATCTCCCTTGTGTATATCCCTATGTCCCCATGATTCCCCCAAATTCAGGGCAAGATGTAAGGCTGACCCAAAAACACATCTTATTTTCGCCATGAAAAATGACATTGAAAGGCATATTTCCTATGTTAGATGTGTGATTGTTTTGATGCTATTCCTCAGAGAAAAGTTTGGGATTGAGGGTGTATTGCCAGAGGGTTCTTCTACCATCACCTGTCCTGACTATCTTTTCTCGACTCAGACCGGTGTGAGTGAAAACACAAGCACCAACGGAGACGGCAATACAGAAAGTTAAAAAAACAGAAAACGTTCAACCGTGGAAAAGCTTGCCAAGGTGATAGTAAGCAATTCCATACTTTTGTGCTAGATATAGTCCGCCAATCTTAGAATAATATGTGTGTTCATGTCAACCTTCAATGCTAGCATACAAGCTAAACAGTCATCAGTTTCCCTCATTCACTGCTCACTGGTATGGTAACTGGTCAAGATATGGCTCAAATCTTTATGGTCTGATGCCCAATGCTTCCTCAAACACTCCTTCATTTTCTTCTACTTCAAAAAAGTCTTCAATTACTGAAGAAAAGCCTGAAATGTCAGAAATGTGGTCTTTCCTCGCTCTGCTGTGCCTCCATGGCTGGACTGACTGCCGAAAGGGCTCCACAGCCAAGACGGCAGCAGTTCGGAAAGTCAAAATTTAATTTTGTTATTGTTTTTTGCAAACCTCCTTTGCGGTCATGAATACATTAAGATGCAAACCATATGCATGTAAAGCACACGTATTGGGTGTGGCATGGGGGGAAGTTTCTGTCTTCCACTGACCATCAAAGTGTTTAATTTGACTGCAGATGGTCATATCTCCTTTCCAATATTTTCTACGGGTGAAATTGGTTCTATATTGGAAAAAAGGGTTGTGTTCTACTGTATTGAGATGCCTTCTGCAGTTGAGATCTAAACAGCATCAATGATTGATGGTGGTAGATGTTTACCTGTATCTTGTAAATCACTCTCTATTGCAGTTAACTTTGATCCGATGATTAGCCTCACAGAAAAAGCGTTTTGTGTCGTGGACGAACGGAGGGCTGAGACTGGACGTTTCCCAGCATTAGCTCAGCTGGCAAAAGTTTGGCCAGACACAAAGGTTGCTGTTCAGCAGTGGGTGCTGAACTGTAGGTGAGGTGAGGTGGGGGAGGGAGGGAGGTTCCGTTTGAAGCTGGGTCATTGTCGTGACACGGCCAGAACCACCGTTGGCGACTCCATCAAAGCCCACAAAGGCGGTGGTCACATCCCGTTTGGCGCTGACTCAGCCAGAGGTGGCACGCAGTGGTGGGCGGCCGGGGCAGCGTGGTCTCGGCACAGAGGTGCATCTCCTGGCGCTGCGGGCCTGACTCACTACACAACTCTTTGAGCTGCTACGTTTCCCACGGTGTGAACAAACCTCAAGTTCCCTGCAGGCTTTTACTGGCAGTTGTCTCCTCTTCCTTCATGCCGTTTCTTCTCCTTCTGGGCTCGCTGTGAAAAGGCCAAATTCTCCTCACCCGCAACTTTGAGTAAGTCCAGAAAAGACGAGGAACCTGCTTTTTTTTTCCAGAATGACTCCTTTGTTTTAGGGCTTAATTATTCCTTAATGACCTCATCCCAACAAAATGTGGGCCGGCCATTAAGCCCCAGTGATCAGATACGGACACATTTATGACCCAATAGCCTCTGGCGCTGTCTCCATTGTGCTGTCATTCTCGATGAGTGATGATGCGGATAACCAACAGAGATTGCTTGAAAAAGGATGCAAACATGTTTGGATAAGTGAGGCATTCATCAAAGTTGGGCAGAGGGGTAATTAAAGGCTGATTAGCCTGATCAATTTAGCATACCTCATGTCTTAAATTGCTTTACAAGCATTTGGAAAACACTCTTTTCTCTTCTCACAAGTAGAGTAGAAACTCTAATGTCCAACACGAGGCATTCCAGGACATGGGTTTTGGGTGGGAAATCATGGAAATGAAAATAGTATGTTCTAGTGTCATGTTTAAACACTTCTTAACTGTTATACCAGTGTAGAAGCAAGTTAACTACAAATGAGCATTTCAATACATTTCCTTGACTGACTATGAGGAAAATCTACGGTCAATTAAACAATTATTTCCTTATACACATACATTTTCTATACCGTTTGTCCTCATTGGTCTCACAGGTGAGCTGGAGGCTACCCCAGCTGACTTTAGTCAATCGCAGAGCATTATTTTCTTTGTATATTACATATTTGTATAATTATAGATTGCAGAAAATATTTGGTGTAATCAAATTTATAATTTGATTTTGTTTCTTTTGTATTTTATTCAGGAAAGTATGTTTTTGCACGGATACCTTAATTTCAAGAGCACCAAATTAGTTGAGACCGCCTCAACAGTGCCCCTGCTGGTGGCAGAAAAGCACTGCAATGGTATGGCAACATTTTACCAATGTTGCCAAACCATCGTCAATACATGTCATTCATTGGCATTATTTGTCTCACAAGTGTGAAAAGAAGTTAAGCACTGTAAACACAGCGTAGCTTAACTTTGATAAGAAGTGCCAACGCAACTTCATGTTTCCCATGAGTGGAATATATTTGCAGAGAATTTGCAACAAGTGAGTAAAAATAACATGAAAAGCAAAACAAAAATAATTCAAACTACAAACAAACTTTCTTCTGACGCTTCGTTTTCTTTAACGTCACAAACAAGACGGCACCGCGTGTGAGTGCTTCTAAATAGGGGAGGGCCCAGAGCAGTACCTATTGCTCGTTGGGAACAGCAATGTGCGCTTTCATGTCCGACTGTCCAAAAGTGTCCTTTCCTCACTGCAAGACATTTATAAATCTAGAGTCCTACGAAGAACACACAACCTCATCAAGGGCAGCACACATCCACAACACTCATTATTCACACTCCTACCGTCAGGCAGACGCTACAGGAGTTTGAAGTCCAGGACCACAAGGCTGGCAAACAGCTTTTACCCACAGGCCATCAGGCTTCTCAACGAAGCACTCACACACGCCGCACGCAACACACTCATAGCACTTTATTTATTGATTTATTTATCTGTATTAATGTCTCTTAAATTTATTGGTATTTATGTTTCTTATGTTCTTATTCTTTTTCTTGTGTTTTTCTTTCTTTCTTTTTCTGGGAGAATAAACAGAACAAGAATTTCATTGCATAGCAGAACTACCTGTTTTACTGTGCATATGACAATACAACTCTTGAATCTTTTTAGGGATTATTGTACCAGTTGTGAGATAATTCAAATCTGCAATCAACATCACATTGCGCGGGGTACGGGATCACTGCAGGGAAATAACAGACGGTCATGGCAATAGGTCGTATTCAACCACAAAACAGCATGATGTATTAATTCACAGATTTTTGAAAAACTGTGATCAGTGGTATGCAGTCAGGGCCAACAAAACCTTGTCTGCTGGCCTAACCACGCTACCAGAAGCACTGACCTGCATTGAAAACTTAAATTCTAGTATTTGTTCCATGAAATTAGATTAATGTATTGCTAGTATCTTTCAGTAGCGTGTTTCTTGGATGCACTATTTCCAGTGGTGTATGTGTATGTTTGAGTTTTTTGTCCATTCAGATTTCAGCTTGTTTATGTTGCCATATCAATGTAATCTGCCCAGGGCCTTCAGAATCTGGAGTGCTGCTCCATGTCACCTCCACACTATTAGAGATGGGGCTGTTTCTTTAACCAATCAAAATTCAGATTCGCCACTCCGGGCCAGCTAGCCGGCCCACAGTGGCATCAGCACTGATCAGAGCAAACTGTTCAAAAAGCCAACTTACACCCGCACAATAGCTAACTGAGGAGGAGGAAATTGACATTTCTGGTGAGTAGATGTATTTGACTTAAAAGATTTTAGATTTTTGTCATGTTCTTAGACAAATATTATATTGTGAACTGCTTCGGTTTATATTGTAATGTTTGGAGTTGTCTAAACCTTTTATCACCAAGCCATTCTATTTATGCTCTTTTACATTTGGCTGAGCAGCAACTTTCCAAGCACCAGGGTGACTATGTAGTCGAAGATAAGGGAACTTATATACTATTATTTAAACTCCTTATGTGGAGTGTTGCATAAAAAAGCAAAATAATTGGCAAAGCCTGTGTGTTGTGCCACAGATTCCTGTTTTGTGCGTATTTGTCCTGATTCCAAGTTGTATGACCTCGGTATTGTTTAAATGAACCGTCAGCTTCTAGTACTTGTACAATGTCAAAGTAACGGGAGCGTGACATGCTATCCCAGTTACAGTACCACGTGCGGCCATCTAAAATACGGCTTGCATCACGGAGCATAGAGATATCCTGTAGTGCTCAACCTGTCTGCATTACAGCCTCCGTGCCACAATCTGCTGGTTGGCGTGGCGGCAGACGTCGAGCCCCTGCCTCTGAGCCAGTGACATCATGTGACCCACGACATCATCATCACAGTGATTTCGAGCATCTCCAGCCACGAGACTTAGCCAAACACCTGCTTTTGAACGAGACTATTAACCGGTGTCATTAACACTCACAGGACACCTCATCAGGCACAGCTGCACACTGATTACCATGACCAATCAGTGCTACCCAATGCATCAAAAGTCCAGCCTTACAATAATAAATAATAATGTTTGTTTGACACTGTCAGGGAGGTATTCCTTTAACAATATGTTTATTATTGTGCTTTGCTATGGTATATTTTGCTGCACAGTTCTACACCACTGCAATCATATCATAATGTACCGTACCCTGGTGTCAAGACATGATGATTAAGCTAAAAGCAAACTGCATAGTCACTCATTCATCACTCATTGTGTCTTGCTTGTTACAACACATGCTGTGCCATTACACATAGCATTTTACTTGCAAAAGAGCAACAAAAATTAGCATTATCGCCTCTAAAAAAGAAGAATTTTTGATGTGACGCTGGTCTTGGGTCTCTTTTGATTGTGCATGCGTACCTAATCTTGTGTCTAGTGTGTTTTGCCAACATACAGTAAAAGGGACTAAATGAATGTATTTACATGTATATTGGTGGTGCTGTGGTATATTTGGCCTCACAGCTATCAAAATATTAGAGGCTGCTGATGCATTGGAGTTCTACACCACTACATTCTACATTAACAGCGTAATCGACCCACCTCATCCAATCGTCTCCTGCTAGTAATTACAATGTATACATGACGACAAACCTTGATGTTGCATTTCAGGGATGTGGCCATTTTGCATAACAATTTACTTGCAAAGGAAAAACAAAATGAGCATTATTGACTCTAACAGGGCGGAATCATCTCTTATAGTGACTCATCATCTCTTATAGTGACTCTATTTCGACTGTGCCAGTGTACCTGATGTCAGGGCTGGCTCGCATTAGCACCATCAAAGGACTAAACGCATGCATTTACATCATGTAGGACCAAACGTTGAACTAGAGTACTATCTTGTGCGCCTGCTGTCCATAGCAGGAGTACAGTGGGCGTTAATTTCTTCTGATGTGAACCACTACACTAGCAATGGCCTCATCAATGTTATCCATAGCCATACAAAAGTAATTATTTGACTTTAGTGGGATTGCAATTGCAACTTTGCAAAAAGCTGCAGTGACATCCTAAACGAGTGCAAATGAGAAGAAATGGAGGTGGAACTCACCAAGCCGGTGCACAGGCTGACCACCGCCGGCTGCTCGCCGCTGGAGTTGACGTGACCTCGGAAGAAGCAGTGGCGCATGTCGGCCTCCTTCTCCTCTCCTCCAGCCGCCGTGGAATCGCTCCGATCGGCTCCCAAGTGTGTGACTGTGTAGGCGGGCGCGATGAAGTCCGAGTGCGCGCTCAGGTTGAGGTGGAAGCGTTGGCCGAACGCGTCGATCCGGTAGTGGACCCGCAGGGCGGCGGACAAGTCGTCATTTAAACTCCTGCGTCTCCGCCTGTAGTGCAGTGTGTGCGGGAAGGACTCCCCGAAGTCGTTGACCCGCAGCGGGCTGGTGATTTCATACGATGACAGCTGCTTGATGAAGGCTTCTGCAGGGAGAAGGGGGAGCAAAGTCGCAACAGTTTGTGTTCAAAGTGGACAAAACGCAATAAAGTGAAAAAGTTGTACCTTGTTTTGGATGCAAGCGGTGCTGCACGGTGACCCGGACGAGTGCTGAGAGCTGACACATGAGTGCAATCAGCCAGATTGCAAACTGCATGGTTTCCCCGGCGGTGCTCTCCACAAGGCGTCCCCTAGTCCCTCGTCTCCCCGCTTGTCAGCAGCAGGTCGCCGGATCGACAGAGGCTCTTCGCAGCGCGACGTGCAAGCGCCTCATCGCAAACAAAAATCCAAAACACGCACGAAGCAGCCCAGACTATTTATTTATGACACATGCATCCCACCCGCTAAATAAACACACAGTTTTCTTTTTTCTCCTTCTTCTTCTTGCAGGGATCACCGCCCGGTATAAACTAAGCAGAAAGGAGGGAGCGGTGCCAAGTTTGTTTCCCCTCAGCCATCCCCTCCTCTACCACCCTGTGCAAGCCCACGGCGCGCGCACGCACACACACTCACCGCCGGAAAAACTACCGCCCCCTCAGAAAGCATAGCCAATAGAGGGAAGGCGCCTTTTAACATTTCAAGCAGCGTCTATCAGCTAGGTTTAGCTCGCTAGTTAGCTTTCTAGCTAAAGTGTAACTAAATACCAACTAGGGGACACCAAACGACCCGAAATTAAACTCAAATGTGTTTCACCAAGCTAACGTCACTAGCACGTAGCTAACACCCGCATAGCAGCTAACGACAGGCATGTAAATGAACAAACTGTTCCCTGTGCCCTCACTGTCTTGCGTCTCCTAATGGTGAATAGTTTCTTCTTTTTGAAAATGTTGTACACATAAATTGGTTAATGTTCTCTGCTTTGATTTTGCTTATATTCCATACCCATAACCTGTCTTCTTCTTCTTCTTTTGGTATAATGGCGGGTTGCAGCCATTCCTTTAACGGTGCACACCGCCACCTACTGTATCGGAGTAACATGGGTTATAATAGTAATCTACATTCAATTTAAAAACACTACATTCTATTATATAATCCTGTGTGCTTCAGATATTAAACACCAGTCACCGGGCCCTATAATGTGTATTAGGGGTGGGCAGATGGAGTCAAATACTGATTGTATAGATAACAAAGAGTAATATAGGATCGATGATGGCGTAATGAGATTATATTTTTCACGTTTGTTGTTTTTTTGGGGGCCAAAAATGTTTGTCCTGTGTTTTATAACAATCATTTAATTATTTTGTTATAAATATAAAATCATCAATAAATTAAATACAAAATCACAAAATCATTCAACAATCTTAAAAAATGTTAAGTCGCAAGGATCAGAATCGGCAATAGTGCGCCTGTATATTTACTTGGTATAAGACCAATACCAAAATGTACATCACCCAACCCTGCTGTGTATACAGGTTAACCGGACTGTACCACCATCAGAGCTAACCTCAAAACATCATCTACAGGTATTTTAGGTATCAAACAGCCAAACATTTCCCTTTAATCAACAACCATTTACATTTTCTTGCATATTTGAACACATGAATAGATGAGCGCAACTATAACTCTCACAGTGTTTTGATTTAAACACTCTTTCTACTCAATATTCAACATTGTGTCACCTTCCAGGAACGATAAAATGTGCTCAAGTTGCTTGGGGGACATTTCAACAGGCACACCTGAAGAGCAGAAAGACAAGAAAATGTTTTCTGTTTTCTTAATGAGCTTTAAAACATTTTTTTTCCTCAACTAGTATATTTTTAGCATTAGCATTTTTATACAAGTTATATAGTTATATCAAATGTACTTTTTAATGATGTCGTAACATTAATATGTGTTTATGAGCACTAAACCTGATAAAAATCATCTCCCTCACTTATTTGCTCTGCATTTTAGAAAAGACGCACCCAATGTTTCCTTTTGAAGATGCAGGTTTTCTTGATGTCATGAAAGAAAAAAAAAGCAGGCTTCACTACACATCTTAAGATGAATCTCTGCCAACTATCCGTCAGTCAGCTACAGACATGGGAGCTGTAAGTTTAATTATTTGTTTTCCTTCAGTGGATAGGCTAACCTAGTATGATGTTAAAATGTAATGTTAGCCCTTTAGCATCACATAGCCACTAGTGTGGCTAACGTTTGTCTCACTCCTTAATGTTACTACCTTGTTGTATACATATGATATACTGTATGGCATCTATTGCGTCGGACAAGTGCAGTGGATAACGTACACAATAGCGCTTCTTGGAGACACGCAATCGGTCGGAGACAAACACAGCTCATTAGCATTAAAGCTACACACACACACACACACACACACACACACACACACACACACACACAAAACGTCATGTTCCCAAAGATGGTGAAACAATCCATTCTTTACTGTCGTCACTACTTGCCATTTAGCTTCTGGTGAATCATTCGGGCCATGCTAAAGTCTTCTACAAAGTTGATGGACATATGAAAAGGGCTCTTGTTTATGCACATCCTTTGAAGAGCCATGTCGCAGCACTGTGACTCATTAGACTCAGAGGGCTCACCGGAAAGGACACTTTTGGCATGCAAAGCATCTCGTCTCCGCAAGTCCCACCTATTTCAACTATAAGCCCTAAAAAAAATAAAAATAAAAAAAAGCCAACAATCCGGTATAGTAACCAAGCTAGAGCAATAGTGTTACTGTAGCAACACAAACAGCTATATTTTTCTGGCAGAGTAACACAACGCCTCGCTCGTCTCAGCGTCACTCACAAGACCTGAAGCCATTGCCGAGCGCTACACTACCTACTGTAGCTGCGGCTGTGTTGTTTGTGAGTTTATAAAAGTTCATGTTAGGTTAAAAATCATACCTCGCACGTCTAAAGCAGAAGGTTGTGGCAATAAGCCAAAAAGTTAGTCAACTTTGAGATTCCACACGCTACCAACGCAACAACAGGACAGACTGAAGCAGTGGATACCGGTTGTCAACTTAGACCCGATGGCATCGCTACCAAGACTCAGCAAGACGCTCGTTTGCTGTCTGCATTTTTCAAGCAGCCATCCCATCAGTCCGCATCCCAATGAGAGCGGACATTGTAAGTGACTGATTTCATCGTACTGTTATTTTGTCCATGAAACATTTCTCACTAGTGGTACATGATAATGTTATCAGAATGCATATATAGTGCGTATAATATAGTGTTTCACTATAGCTGGATCTGCTTAGCACCCATCAACATTAATCTCTGTCTGGGGGGTTGTCCAAAGGTGGTAGTCGACAGCAGTGGCAATGTCGGGGCTCTCACAAAATCTGCCATGATTATTAATAGTAACACACACACTCTTTCTGTGCTGCTGTTGTTGACGGAAGTAACGTTAGTTCCTGTGGGCTATGTGAAATCAATGCACCTAGGAAAGAAGTTCCGGTGATGTTTAAAATCAAGATCAAAATACGGCAAAATACTGTAAGTATTACACGTTATCATGAATGTACCTGTTAATGCATGATCACAGCATGTATAAAAAAACAATAAAACGTTGTTAGAGGTTTTTTGGAAGGCTTTACAGTCAAAATAGGTGTGTACGATTACGTGCATTGTTAGCTCCTTCATGCTAACTCGTTTTCTCTCTTGAGAATGCACAGAAAAGGGAAATAGATAGGCAATTTTTTTTAAAGTGCCGTTTTCCTTTAAGCATCAAAAATGTTTTCCTCTTCTTTTTCTTCTTATCGTGTGCGTGCCAACAATCAAGTGTCAACACTTACGCCGTCCTGTGTCAAATAATTTTGTTGTCTTCCACCTCACATTTAATAGCAGTGCCCTCGCTCAACAGATTCTGGACGAGGGAGTTATTACTTTTCTCAACTGTAACACTTATCAGTTGGGTTGGGCATCAAGCATCGATGAGAACTGGGACTAACATTCCGATTCTCCTGTAATTGTTCATCTTTTAAAATATTGGTTCCTACTTACAGTGATCCACCAGCCCCATGACCGGAAAAAATGGCGACGAAGAAGATGCTGGCGAACACCAACGTAGAAGAAGCGACAGGAGGCGTTTATGTTCATTTCAACCATGGACAGTGTGCGACGGATAGGCTCCAGCAAACCCCCGTGACCATAGTGAGGACAAGCCACATAGAAAATGGATGGATGGATAGTGTATGATGGTCCTCAAAAGTCTGGCTGAAAGGTCGCACGGCGCAGTGCAACATTTGCAATGCCATCATATTATGCAAAGGAGGGTACACCGCTAACATGATTTAACACCTGAGGATTCACGGTGCACACAGTGCCCTGTTTTTGACGCGCTACGCCAGACTTCGTCCAACCCGTCAGGTAAGTAAAACAATACATTCCGTGGATCCTATGCCAACATTGAAACAAAAGCAAACCAATTTTACTTCATCCTGCGAATACGGTGGCCAACTTACACTTTATCTATTCTGCATCACACCACTCTCCAACACATAAACAA
Organism: Dunckerocampus dactyliophorus; assembly: GCF_027744805.1. Lineage (NCBI taxonomy): Eukaryota > Metazoa > Chordata > Actinopteri > Syngnathiformes > Syngnathidae > Dunckerocampus > Dunckerocampus dactyliophorus. The sequence goes on along the minus strand of NC_072823.1, from coordinate 29,293,426 downwards.
CAGGATGTGTCACTGCTTTTTCATGAGGTTGTCAAAAACAAAATTATTTGTGAACGTGTACTCCGATGTAAAAGAGACTTCAAAACATTTATGTTTAAGTTCAATGGTTTGATGTTTATATACTGGTTGAAAATAGCCCTGTGAGAAATTCATAGATTCATAAAAAGTTCATATCATCTGAAAAAATCATGGAGACATTCAGACATTTCATCCGAGAACTTTGGTTAGCGCCCTCATTTAAACAATGCAAACTTTTGTAACTCTACCTCTGGAAAGAATCGGAATTGAGAATCGTTAGGAACCGGAATCGAAACCAGGAAGCGGAATGTAACCGGAATCGCTCAAATTCAAACGATGCCCAACTCTACTTATCAGTAAAATATTGGAGTTTTTCAGAAGGTAGCAGATTTGTGGACTCGATTCAAGAGATTCAAGAGAGTTTTATTGTCACGTGCATGGTAAAACAGCAGTTATACCATGCAATGAAAATCTTATTCTGTTCATTCTCCCACGAAAAGAAAGAAAACACAAGAAAGAATAAGAACATAAGAAACATAAACACATAAACATATATACCAATAAATTAAGCAACAACAACAGAAAAGACATTAATACAAGTAAATAATACAAATAAATAAACAAATAAATAAATAAAGTGCTATGAGTGTGTGCATGTGTTGCGTGCGCCATGTGTGAGTGCTTCGTTGAGAAGCCTGATGGCCTGTGGGTAAAAGTTGTTCGCCAGCCTTGTGGTCCTGGATTTCAAACTCCTGTAGCGTCTGCCTGACGGTAGGAGTGTGAATAACGAGTGTTGTGGATGTGTGCTGTCCTTGATGAGGTTGTGTGTTCTTCGTAGGACTCTAGTTTTATAAATGTCTTGCAGTGAGGGGAGGGCTGCCCCAACAATGTTCTGTGAGGTCTTGATCACCCGCTGGAGTGCCTTCCTATCACGTGTTGTACAGTTACCGTACCAAACAGTGATGGAGGCTGTAAGGATACTTTCCATAGTGCATCTGTAGAAGCAACTCAGGATTGTGGTGGACATGCCAAATTTCCTCAGTCTTCTCAGGAAGTACAGTCTCCTTTGGGACTTCTTCAGAATTTGTTGGGTGTTGTGAGACCAGGTGAGGTCCTCGCTGATGTGTGTGCCAAGGAACTTGAAGGTTTTCACCCTCTCCACCTCAGTCTCATCAATAAACAGGGGTCTATGCGGCTCCTTTTCCCTTGTTCTTGGGTTGATGATCATCTCTTTAGTCTTATCTGTGTTGAGAAGGAGATTGTTATCACGACACCAAGCTATGAGGTCCGCCACCTCTCTTCTGTATGATGTTTCAACACCACCAGTGATCAGGCAGATGACTGGAGTGTCATCCGCAAATTTCATGATGCTGGTGTTGTTCTGGGAGGCCACGCAATCGTAGGTGAAGAGCGTGTAGAGGAGTGGACTCAGCACACACCCCTGTGGGGTCCCAGTGCTCACAATTCTTGAGCTGGATGTGCGATTGTGGACTCTGACTGACTGGGGCCTGCCTGTGAGAAAGTTAAACAGCCAGTTACAGAGGGAGGGTGACAGGCCAAGTGTGAGGAGCTTATTTGTGAGTTTGTGGGGGCTGACTGTATTAAAAGCAGAGCTATAGTCTATAAATAGCATTCTGATGTATGTGTCCTGGCCCTGTAGGTGAGAAAGGGCTGTGTGGATGGCAGTGTTGACTGCATCATCCGTGGACCGGTTCTGGCGATATGCAAACTGTAGAGGGTCCACAGTTGCCGCCGGGATGCTCTTTTTGATGTGGGTCATGACTAATCTTTCAAAGCACTTCATAACAATAGGAGTGAGTGCTATAGGGCAATAGTCATTCAAGCAGGTCACGTTGCTCTTCTTGGGTACGGGCACTATGGTGGTGGACTTAAAGCAGGTCGGTACAGGTGCTTGTGCAAGCGACAGGTTAAATATGTCAGCAAGCACATCAGCTAGCTCTGATGAGCAAACCCGAAGTGCACGTCCTGAGATGTTGTCTGGGCCTGCTGCTTTTCGTGGGTTTGTTTTGTTCAGAACCCTGCGCACATCAGCTGATGTCACCATGAGAGGTGAGTCCTGTGTGCTCCCCAAGTCCAGCCACCCTCTCTGCTCATCAGGAGTTTGGGAGTCAAAGCGGGCATAGAACTCGTTCAGCTCATCAGGAAGTGTGGTATGGCTGGACGTGGCTACGCTACTCCGCTGTCGATAGTCTGTGATGTGCTGGAGCCCCGCCCACATGCGCCGAGGGTCTGAGGTGGAATAGTAGACCTCCAGCTTCTGTCTGTACTGTCTTTTGGCCTCTCGTATGGACCTCCTCAGGTCATATCTGGCCTTTTTGTAGTCATCAGCGGTGCCCATGACAAATGCAGTCGAACGAGCACGTAGCTTAGCCCTTACATCACAGTTCATCCACTGTTTTTGGTTAGGGTATTTACTGTAATACTTGGTGGTGGTAACAGTCTCTATGCATGTGCTAATGTAGCCAGTAACAGCAGAAGCATATTCATCCAAATCAACAGTACAATCTTCCCTCCCCGCTGCAGTTTTAAACACATCCCAGTTTGTGCAGCCAAAGCAGTCCTGAAGTACTTGATCAGTTTCTTCATTCCACACTTTAACTGCTGTACTTACAGGGGGAGCTTTTTTGAGAAGTTGTCTGTAGGTTGGATAAAGGAATATAGAGATGTGGTCAGCCTTTCCAAAGTGGGGTCTTGGAACAGCCTTCAAAGCACCTTTCATGTTGCTGTAGACTTGGTCCAGGATGTTATTTTCCCTTGTGGGAAAGCTCACATGCTGGTAATATTTGGGGAGGACAGTCCTGAGGTTACAGTGGTTGAAATCGCCAGATATAATGAATACAGCGTCTGGGTGTTTGGTCTCGTGTTTATCAATGATGTCATGCAGGAGGCCTAGTGCGTTAGCGTTGTTAGCTCGTGGTGGGATGTAAACAGCAGTTAAATACACAGCGCTAAACTCACGAGGTAAATAAAAAGGTCTGCATTTCACCATCAGCAGCTCAATGTCCTGCGAGCAGTGCTTTTCCATCGTCTGTACGTCTGTGCACCACCGTTTGTTTACGTAAACACAGACGCCGCCACCTCTGTGTTTACCAGACGCTAAAGTCCGATCTCCCCGGTAAGCAGCAAATGATTCCAACTGGATCGCCGAGTCCGGTATATCCTCCGTCAGCCAGGTTTCTGTGAAGGTGAGGACACAGCATTCCCTGATCTCACGTTGAGCTGTAATCCTTGCTCTTAGTTCGTCCATCTTGTTTTCGAGGGAGCGGACGTTGGCTAGCAGCAGGCTTGGTAGCGGTGGCCTAGTCGCTCTAGCTTTTAGCCTAGCATGCAGGCCAGCCCGCTTGCCTCGTTTCCGCCTCGGATGCTTTGCTCGCCGGGTATTCAGCTCACCAGGCCCGCAGGCTGCTCCGTTCTCCAGGCGCAGAAGAAAGGCAAAGTCTGAGAGGCTAAATGAAAGTTCATGGTGAACCCTGCCGATGTTCAAAAGTGTCTCTCTGTTGTAATGTACTGCGTGAGTGTGTTGAATGTCCAAAATGAACAATAAAATAGCAAAAAATAGAAAAACACGGGAGAGTGTCACAGAGACGTCTGCCACGGATATATTGATCTGCACGATATAGTGCGTGCTTTTTGGTTTACTGATTAAAATGTCCAGAAACTAAATGCAAAAAAGTGTACATTTATTGATTCAATACATCATTATCTAATTTTGCCCAGTAATTCAAAAACGGATGTATCCTGGGTCATTTTTCTAATGGGATGTCAGCGTCTACACACACATTGCTACAAAATCTTCAACAAACTGTCATGCCCGTGCTTGTGGTTAAGGAAAGTGTAGTCACCGATGCAATTTCAATTGCATATTAATGTCAGATATTTTTTATGGCATCCTTTTTTTGTTTACACATTTAGACCAGATGTGGCAAACAGCTCTCTTATTTTGAAGGCCGGAAGTCGAGTCACACGACTTGGACTCGAGTCACAATTTCATGACTTTGGACTCGATTTGACAGTACCATCAAAGACTTGCAACTCAACTCTTTAACATCAGTGAGTCAGGATGTGACTCGGAGCTTAGTCTGATGACTTGCAAATACTTGAGCTCACAACTAAAGTGATGGTTATGTAAATCCTAGCAAGACATAATTTTCCACTGCCTCACTCAATGCATCTATTAACATTCAATCAGGTTTAAAACAAACAATTAATGTGTGGATTACATTTCTGTGCACTGACTAAATCCTGAATGCTCTATCAGCACTCTTTTTCCACTTGCGCGCATTTTCTTCCTGCGGTGGTACGTAGTTTTGCATGGCAATGCAATTGCAGCGTGAATAGCAAAGCACATGAATGGGTTAATTTTTCCACCACCTCTTGGAGCAAGGGGAATTCTCGAGTCATTTCTTGAGCCTCTTGGATCTTTCCTTGTGAATTTCTGTTATCAAGTGATGATCATGTCCAAAGTAATGTCTTCTAGTCAGCAATTCTGTCTCCCTGTTTTTTTCTAGGTTATTGCCCCCTTCCTGCTCTTTGCATATTCTTTTACTGCAGCTGCAAGGTAAAGCAATCTGGCTGCGACTTGCATAACTGACAGTGACAAGCTGCAACGCATCATCAAAGTAATAACAAAACATGACTGAAAGGGAATGTGACGTACTATATTAGATATGATTTGTTTGTGTGTCTGTGTTTGTTTTTAATTTGAGTTCCGTGGGTAAGTGTTTTGCTGTACAGTGGTACTACGGTCTTCGTTACTGATTCGTTCCAAAAGGGTTGACAAAAATCAAAACGTATAAAAAACCAAGGCAATTTTTCCCATAGGAAATAATATAAATCCAATGAATCTGTTCCAGTCACCCAAAAATATGAACAAAAATACATTTTATAGAGAATAACTATAGTTTTACATGCAGAAAACAATGCAAAATATTACCTGTCAGTGGTATGGCTTCCCTGACCCGAGACCACGCACTCGATAAGAGCATCAAACTAAGTCTCTTGGAAATGCTGGTGTGGCCGGTGGCGTTTTATGAATGTGAAGCATGGACCCTCAAAGCTGAAGATACCAAAAGACTAAGAGCTTTCGAATTAAGGTGTTGTTGGCAAACCTTGGATGGCCCATCGAACCAATGAATCTGTATTGAAAGAAATGGGAACAGAACGGAGCATCATGAGAAACATCAAGAAATGGAAGTTACAATACTATGGGCACGTTAATGAGCTAAGAACCCCTGCACCCCCATTTTTGAGGGTCTGTATTAACAGACGATGGACCAGAGGTAGACAGCGGAGACGGTGGAGCGACGATATCAAGGACCGGAATCATTGACTTCATGCATAAGAACTGCATGGGATTGATGAGAATGGAGAAGACTGGTGCTGGAATTCATGGTCCCCGACCCTCCGTAATGAGGATGGGAATAGAGAAGAGATGCCCCAAAGTAACAGGAGAAGCTGGTGAAAAAGACAGCATCCATCATTGGTTCGGATTTAAGTGTTCAACCATCAGGATAAAATTCTACTCTGCAGAGTGTGTGGGGCAACAATTCTGACAAAGAGTGGTAATGCCACCAATTTGTTTTACCACCTCAAAACCAAACACATTGACTTTTGAATTGACATTGAATTTTCCTACTGGAGTGTTTTGCGTCATTTACTGTCTATGGCATGGAACTTTTGGAAAGAAACGTAACAATTTTAGGTGTCTGGAACGGATTAATTGGGCTTACATTGTTTCCACCCCTCCGTGAATCACCACCTTACCGTGGTGGAGGGGTTTGTGTGCCCGAGTGATCCTAGGAGCTATGTTGTCTGGGGCTATATGCCCCTGTTAGGGTCTCCCAAGGCAAACAGGTCCTGGGTGACGGGCCAGACCAAGAGTGATTCAGAAGACCCCTATGAATAAACACACGAGGAGAGACCGCACCTCGCCCGGAAGTGGGATACCGGGGCCTCACCCTGGAGCCAGGACTGGGGGAGGGGCTCGCAGGCGAGCGTCTGGTGGTCGGGCTTTCACCCGTGGGACCTGGCCAGGCTCAGCCCGAAGAAGCCACACGGGATCTCCCCCCCGTAGACCCACCACCTGCGGGGGCAAGCATAAGGGTCCGGTGCATTGCGTTTTGGGTGGCGGTCGAGGGCGGGCACCTAGGCGACCTGGTCTTCGGCGGCCAAATCTGGTTCTTGGGACATGGAACGTCACTTCTCTGGCGGGGAAGGAGCCCGAACTTGTGAGAGAGGTTGAGACATTCCGACTAGATATAGTCGGACTCACCTCGACCCACAGTTTGGGTTCTGGATCCAAACTCCTCGAGAGGGGCTGGACCTTGTTCTACTCTGGAGTTGCTGCAGGGGAGAGGCGGCGAGCTGGTGTGGGCTTATTAATAGCCCCCCGGCTCGGTGCCTCTGTGTTGGAGTCATCCCCGGTAAACGAGAGGGTAATTTCCCTACGCCTTCGGGTTGGGGAAAGGGTCCTGACTGTCGTTTGTGCGTACGCGCCAAACGGCAGTTCAGAGTACCCAGCCTTCCTGGAGTCCATCAGAGGGGTGCTGGAGAGCACCCCAACTGGTGACTCTGTCGTTTTGCTGGGAGACTTCAACGCCCATGTGGGCAATGACAGTGTGACCTGGAGGGGCGTGATTGGGAGGAACGGCCTCCCCGATCTGAACCCGTGCGGTGTGATGTTGTTGGACTTCTGTGCGAACCACAGTTTGTCCATCACAAACACCATGTTCCAGCATAAGGATGTCCATAAGTGCACATGGCACCAGGACACCCTAGGCCGCAGGTCTATGATCGACTTTGTAGTCGTATCATCAGACCTGCGTCCGCATGGTTTGGACACACGGGTAAAGAGAGGGGCTGAGCTGTCAACTGATCACCACCTGGTGATGAGTTGGATTAGATGGCGGGGGAGGATGCCGGACAGACCCGGGAGACCCAAACGTGTAGTGAGGGTGTGCTGGGAACGTTTGGCAGAGTCTCCTGTTCGTCGAGTCTTCAGCTCTCACCTCCGGCAGAGCTTCTCCTGCATCCCGGGGGAGGACGAGGATATCGAGTCCGAATGGGCTCTATTCCGTGCCTCCATTGCTGAGGCAGCCCATCGGAGCTGCGGCCGCAAGGTGGTCGGTGCCAGTCGTGGCGGCAAGCCCCGAACCCGATGGTGGACACCAGAGGTCAGGGCTGCCGTCAAGCTGAAGAAGGAGTCCTATCGAGCATGGATGGCTTGTGGGACTCCTGAAGCAGCTGACGGGTACCGGCAGGCCAAGCGGCACGCGGCTTCGGCGGTGGTCGAGGCAAAAACTCGGGTGTGGGAGGAGTTCGGTGAGGCCATGGAACACGACTTTCGGTCGGCCTCGAAGAGGTTCTGGCAAACCGTCCGGTGCCTCAGAAAGGGGAAGCAGTGCCCGGTCCACACTGTTTACAGTGGGGACGGGAGCCTGCTGACCTCGACTGAGGATATAGTTGGGCGGTGGAAGGAATACTTTGAGGCCCTTCTCAATCCCACTGACATACTTTCCCTAGAGGAAGCAGAGACTGAGGATACGAACGCGGACAGTTCCATCACCGTGGCTGAGGTATCTGGGGTAGTCAAAATGCTCCCCAGTGGCAAAGCTCCGGGGGTGGACGAGTTTCGCCCTGAATTCCTCAAGGCTTTGGATGTTGCGGGACTGTCTTGGCTGACACGTCTCTTCAACATTGCGTGGAAATCGGGAACAGTACCTCTGGATTGGCAGACTGGGGTGGTGGTCCCCCTTTTCAAGAAGGGTGACCGGAGGGTGTGTTCCAACTATAGGGGGATCACACTTCTCAGCCTCCCTGGGAAAGTCTATTCCAGGGTGCTGGAGAGAAGGGTACGACCGTTAATCGAACCTCGGCTACAGGAGGTGCAATGTGGTTTTCGTCCTGGTCGCGGAACACTGGACCAGCTCTACACCCTTGCAAGGGTCCTGGAGGGTACTTGGGAGTTTGCCCAACCGGTCTACATGTGCTTTGTGGACCTGGAAAAGGCATTCGACCGTGTCCCTCGCGGTGTCCTGTGGGGGGTGCTCCGGGAGTATGGGATTGGTGGCGCGCTACTACGTGCCATTCAGTCCTTGTACAACCGGAGCAGGAGCCTGGTTCGCATTGCCAGTAGTAAGTCAAGCCTGTTTCCGGTGAACGTTGGCCTCCGCCAAGGCTGCCCTTTGTCACCGATTCTGTTCATAATTTTCATGGACAGAATTTCTAGGCGCAGCCAAGGTGTCGAGGGAGTCCAGTTCGGGGGCACTAGGATCTCATCTCTGCTATTTGCAGACGATGTGGTCCTGATGGCCTCATCGAGCTGTGACCTGCAGCGTTTACTGGGACGGTTTGCATCTGAGTGTGAAGCTTCTGGGATGAGACTCAGCACCTCCAAATCCGAGGCCATGGTTCTCAGTCGGAAAAGGGTGGATTGCTCCCTCCGGGTTGGGAATGAGGTCCTGCCCCAGGTGGAGGAGTTCAAGTATCTCGGGGTCTTGTTCACGAGTGAGGGAAGGTTGGAGCGTGAGGTCGATAGGCGGATCGGCGCAGCGTCTGCAGTAATGCGGTCGCTGTACCGGACCGTCGTGGTGAAGAGAGAGCTGAGCCGGAAGGCAAAGCTCTCAATTTACCGATCGATCTATGTTCCCACCCTCACCTATGGTCATGAGCTTTGGGTCATGACCGAAAGAACGAGATCGCGGATACAAGCGGCTGAAATGAGTTTTCTTCGTAGGGTAGCGGGACTCACCCTAAGAGACAGGGTGAGGACCTCGGTTATCCGAGAGGAGCTCAGAGTAGAGCCGCTGCTCCTTCACATCGAGAGGAGCCAGCTGAGGTGGCTCGGGCATCTAGTCCGGATGCCTCCCGGACGCCTCCCTGGTGAGGTGTTTCGGGCATGCCCAGCCGGGAGAAGGCCCCGGGGAAGACCTAGGACACGCTGGAGGGATTATGTCTCACAGCTGGCCTGGGAACGCCTCGGTGTCCTCCCGGTGGAGCTGGAGGAGGTGGTCGGGGACCGGGAAGTCTGGGCTTCCCTACTGAGACTGCTGCCCCCGCGACCCGGACCCGGATAAGCGGAGGAAAATGGAATGGAACATTGTTTCCAATGGGGAAAATTGTTTAAGCTTTTGTACGATTCGGTTTTAGGCAGACCAAGGTACCAATGTACTTAGTATTGACCTAATTTACAGTAGCAGTCTCTGCAGCTAGCACATGCTTTTTCTTGTATTTAAATGGATCTGCGAAGGTGTATAATTAGGTTTGCACAATAAATCTTCTGAAAAATACAAAAAATATGTTTTTACAGTTTGGCTTTCCTTAGGGCCAATGCAACCTGGAATGGTTCTACTGCATACTGGCTTGTACGTGTTGATGGGTTCACTTTGCTCAGTATTAATATCACCATACAGGGGGGTGTGGCATTTGGCTTTGCAATCATCCTTTTTCCTCCTAATTTCTAGTACATTACCTTGGAAAGCTGTTGTTCTATGAAGCATCTACTGTAGGTGATAAACCAATGCACAGAGTGAATGCTCTGCCTGCCTGTTTGGAGGTGAGAGATGAGGAAAACAGACACGCATTCACATACTGTAGCAATGTATGAAGGCTGGCAAAATGATCAAGTTTATTTTCATTTATCCATCCATCAATTTTCTATGCCGCTTATCCTAATTAGGTTCGCGGGTATCCCAGCATTTATTGTGTGATTTATTTATTATTGCAAGACATTTTAATCATATGAGATCTTATCATGTACAGTATATGCCAAACGTTTGGACACACACAATGGTGTTCCCAACCCCATTAATAATGCAAAAAATTCCACTAAGTAGTCCTGACAAGACACACCTGTGAAGTGAAAACCATTTCCGGTGACTACGACATTGAGAGAACACCAAGGGTTTCCAGCACTAACAAAAAAAAAAAATTGTAAGACATAAAAATGTGCGTCTAAAATATGACATGCTGTATTTACAGTTATGTCGCACTTTTTTGTGAAGTACATAATTCCACATGTGTCCATTCATAGTTTTGACAATCTACAACGTAAATAGTCATGAAAATAAAGAAAACATCATTGAATGAGAAGGTTAAGGAAACTTTTGGCCTGTACTGTGTGTGCCAAAGCATATACAGTCAAACTTGTCTATAGCGGCCACTAGAGGGAGTCTGCAAAAGTGGCCGCTATAGACAGGTGGCCTCTATAGACAGGTTGGCGTCCAGTTTGAATGTTGACCAGTAGAGGAAAAAAAAAAAAAAAGAGAAAAAAAATACTAATAATGTTGACCAGTAGAGGGCACTGTGGGACTGCGGATAAAAGCTGTACAGCACTACTAGGCTTGTTATTATCCACGACCCACAGAACAAAGCTGTGCTAGTAATGTTTTACGCTTGTTTTTAATATTTTACTTTTTATACGGCAGAGTGTCATTACAGCTTTAATTCATCAGGAAGTGACAGGAAGTGACGGTGGGCGTCCCGAGCAGGAGAGCTAGGCTCAGTGCTAGCTGTGAGTTTCGAGAGAGTTGGGAAGTGTGTTTAGGTTGGCGTGGATGTAAAGTCCTGCAGTGTTCTCCGCTGTTAATAAAGCCATTAAAGTGCATCGGCGACGTGAGTCTCTCCTTCCCCACAACAAGCGACATTACAGTATTGACACACATTGTGCACATTGTCTCACATCAGGAAATAAACGGTGTCACTTGTTACAGGCATTGGCTGGACAGCTATGTAGTGGGGCTTGTTTAACCTTTGCCTTGTGGGCAAGCAGGAAGGAGAGACGATGCTGAGAGATGTGTGTGTGTTCTGAGCTGCTGACTGGTGGCCGCGTTCAATAAATAAAGTTGGCAGAAGCAACAGGAGAAGTTTCCTTCTTTGCTTCGGAGCTGAATAACACTGACAAGTTAACAGACTAGTAGCGAACGGAAAAGAAGACGGCTTTTTTGTGTCGAATACAGAAGATGAGGACTTTGATGGATTTGTGGCTGAGGAGTGATGAAAAATAACGTGAGTACATTCTAAAATACTTCAATTAAGTACAACCGAACTCAGTTTTGCTCCCGCTGCCGCATGCATGCTAGCGTATGTTTTTTTTTTTTATTGTAGCGTTGCTGGGAGCACGTCCTGTTCCTAGCCTACTTTGCGGTAATGTTTTGGTGCAAATGCTCTTAAAGTTACATGTTTGACCAGGAAATAGCAAGCTCAAAACAAGACGTTTTTTTTATGTGGAACAACTGACAGTTTGTGTGGATCTTGTGAATGATTGTGACTGAGCTAGGACTCAGTAATTAAAGTCTACAAACGACGGCTTCACTGATTGAAAACCGAAACTTTTTCATGCATGAAGCTTCTACTTAAGTCGGTAATTTGGCCGCTATATGCGGTCAGATATTGACCAAGGGAGACAAAATGGGTGGCCCCTGGCCGCGTTGGACAGGTGACTGCTATACACAGGGTCTATAACATGTAAATTTGCTGCAGGGGATTTTTCAGTGGCTGCTATAGGCTGGTGGCTGTTCTATAAAGGTGGCCGCTAAGACAGGTTTGACTGTATATTGTGATATGTATCATTATTGCAAGAGGCTGCAATGTATATTGCAATACGGATTTTAGGCTATATCGCCCTTCCTGAGTTACAACGAGGAATGCTCTGATCAGGGTTTTATGCTGCCGATTCCGATCATCCATGAGTCACACAGATCATATTGCTGAAGTGTGAATTTTTCAATATATTTATTGGCCATTGGCCAGGTTTATCATATAAGGGGGAAAGTTCGGGCAATTTCAAGGTCCCCTGACTGCCAGGTGGCCCAAAAAATAGGTAATTATTAAAAAATAAAAAGAGGGGGTGCCATGGATCCACAATTCTGCTATTGGCTATATGATATGAAATAGGGAACCTATTATAAAATCACCTTTATTTAGACAAAAACATATTTGACTTAGATTTTTAAGAGAACATATATCACCGGTGAAACTGACAGAGGATGAGATGCCTTCTTTAAGGAGACTGTGAGTACATAGTTTGATAGCGTTCTAGCAGGACTTCCAGGTATCATGCAGTTGGCCAACCCGGTGTCTTCCACGGCTGACAGAGGCTGGTCGTCAAGTCCCATGAATTCAATAATTTTTCAGGTTGTTTCCTTTAGGCTTCTGACTGTCGCACACATACGGGCAAGAGTTGTTGAGATGTGAAGGAAAGTGGGAGGGAGACGCTCGCGACAGGCTGCATGCTGCAATAGTATGAGCTACAGGTGATCAACTTTTCTGATCGGCATTGAAAGGCATTTATCGGCATATGCCGATCATGTGCTTTTTCACGGAAATTGGACGAGTTTGATCAGTGCTTGATCGATTGGAGCATCCCTAGTTACAACCTTTACTTCTTTTCCAACTCTGTCTTTTTGGCGCAACAAAACCCGTCTCGGCTTGATGATTATCTACTGTGGTAGATGGAAGACACACACCTGGTAACGGTTCAAAGATCCCATTGAATCGCATTTGAATTTGCAGGGCTTCCTTGTACAAAGTTATTGTTTTCTGCCAGATTATCTACTGTGGTAGATGGAAGACACACACCTGGTAACGGTTCAAAGATCCCATTGAATCGAGTTTGAATTTGCAGGGCTTCCTTGTACAAAGTAATTGTTTTCTGCCAAATCTCTCTTCACCGCAACTCCTGATGTTCCCCTCATGTGTTATTTCATCTCCAGACCTCCTGCGAGGCTTTTCATCTCACCAAACTGTGATTGTTGTCCTCCTTTGTGAGACAATTAGGACTAACCGCTGCAAAAATGCACGTCGCCACTGCCTGGCGAAAACCCTGTATCTCTGTTTTTTAATGGTTTGGACTTTTTAAAGATCCCCTATTATGCAAAAGTGACTTTTTGATGATAATCTAACAGTAAATATATTCTATTATATTCTGTTATCTTATATTCTACTTCCATTTACTACATTCAAAATGACAATGCTTCTTCTGTCATGTATTTGTATTTTAGTTCTTTTAGTTAATTCATTTAGTCATTTTAATGCTTGAAATGCTTCATTTAGTCCCGGAATTGTTATGAACGGCCAAGGCCGTGATACAGGAATCCAAAATGCAGAGTCGAATAAGTGAAACAGAAAAGGTCTTTAATACAAAAATGGATAACAAAAAGGTACCAAAAACAACACAAGAAACAAAGTACAACAAAAATACATCCGGACCTAGTCGCGGGAAATAGTAACAAAAAACACTGCTAGCAAGGTGAGCTGAGCAGGGAAAAATACAGACAAGTAACGAAAAGAGCTGCTAACAAAAAACTAGCAGAAGTACCAAAAAATACAGCTACTGCTGAAGACGTCAAGCAGGCAGGTAGGTAGGTAGGTACTTACAGGTGAGCCGAGCGAGGGTCAGAAAGCCAAAACACAATGCACAAGAACAAGCTGGAAGGAGCTGAACAGGGTGTAGCAAAGGGACAATCTGGCACTGGATATGAGTAAGCACACAGCTTAAATAGAACAACTAATCAGGCACAGGTGAAGATGATCAGCTCATCAGGGTGCTCAGGAGTGTGCTGCAACAGAGAAACAGTAGAAGGCAGTACCGCAGCACACAATCCTGACAGGAATAAGTACAATTTGCTTAAATGTGCATATTTTTCTACAAATAATAGTATTCAACCACGAAACAGCAATCATTTATGAATTCATTTTTGGAAAAATACATGGTTGAATGGACAAATGCGATAGAGCGAGGGAGCGATATTCGAACCGTGATGTAGTGAGAGACGACTGTATATGATACCATCTCTGACCCTCACCTAGCGAGATGAGCCCGCCCGTGTATACATCCACCACTTTATTAAAAAAAGGCAGGCTTTGCTACTAATCTTAAAATAATGCATAGAACTCTGCCAACTATCTGTCAGTCAGCTACAGATGTGGGAGGTGGAAGCTCGCTTACTGTGTTTCTGATGTTGCTAAAATTTTGCTGGAAAAAGCCGGCTTTTAGGTCAGTGCGCATTCGATTAGGTTCTCGGTTATCAATGATCAATTTGACAGATTGTGCAAGAAGTAAGAAATTGCTTAGTTATGTTGACGAGGTGTTGGCTTACCTCCAAGAAACACAAGTTGTTTACCTTCTAAATATTATTCGGAAGATATTCATAATAGGGGCAGAGGAAGCTCCAATTAATTTCCTAGGCAGATTCAGCAGTTTTTTTCTTTAATAAACTTGGGTTCTGCGAGTTCCCTTCTCGGTTTTATAGTAATTAAAGGCTGCGGTCGAAGGCTGTTCCACATGTGCAGCATGTAGACTGTAATCAGCACGGCAGGGAGCTTGACTTTTTGGATGGTGTACTGCACACAGGTGCCAAGGACAGGAACCATCATTTTGACTAACTAGTTCACATCCCCCTGTGGCAAACTTTAAAGTGAACCATGTGACTGCACTGTTTGGATTAGTGTTGCTATCAGCACACTCATCTAGAGTCCGCCGGTGGAAGAAACTTGTCCGGCTTTGTCCAGATCTCCCAAGTCGGGGTCTTGACACGAGCTCTGCATTTTGTGTGTTGTGTAGGCTTTCTTGGAATCCTCAAATTGGCACTGAGCTCCTGTTACTAAAAAAGTTGTTTTTTTTGTTCATATGGATTCAAGACCAACGGCTGTGAGTTGTGCAAATAGGACTTGCTGCCATTTCTCACGCAGATGTGTCAAACACGGGTGCTTTTAGTTCATCACAATCCACAAGCTGAGGTCATCGCTTGGAAAGATCAAATTCATAATGATGAAATAGCAGGATGAGGGTTTTTTTAGCGCATGGTCTCAAGTGTTAAACAGCTCCAATATGCAATAGTATACTCTGCAATAATCCTCTACGACTGGCCCATGGGGTTAAACAGCGAGGGTAGAGAATTACAAAAACCTTTTGGCCGAGTACCCGATTCCTAGCAACTCTTGTTTAGAAGAGCCAAATCACTCATCATCTCCTGGCATAAACTAGTAAGGGATATTATCAGCAGCATCTTTTACACTATGTGAGCATCAATTTAACAGCCCCAAACAAACTACTGTCAACAACCAACATAAACAGTATTGAACTTATAAGGCGGGGGTGTGGCCCGGAGCCCATATGTGGCCCACGGCTGTTTTTTTATTGGCCTGCAGCGCATTCTAATTAAAAAATTTAATTGTTACGAGAATAAATATACAGTAATGGGAATAACGTCATAATTACAAGAAGAAAATTTACAAGAAGTTGAAATTGTTGGAACATTAAAAAAAAGATAAGTAATGGAAAAAAAACAGCTGTAATTTTACGAGGAAAGAGTCAACATTTTGAAGTTATAACTAATGAGTTAAAGCTTTAATTTTACAAGAATAAGACTGTAACTGGGGATGTCCAATAAAATTGGCCGATATTGGCATAAAAATGTGATATTGGTAGATATCAGCATCAGGTTTTTTCCTGAAAACCGATTTTAAAAAATGCTGTAAAGATGGACATTTTAAAGTTCACATGGCCAGGATGACACCACAGTTTGTTCACATACAGTGCAAGCCCACCTTCTGACTGTCCGCTAGCTCCACATTAGTATCTGGGACGCTAGCTGCTAGCCATTCAGTGAAGCACAAATAAGCTGCACTCCGTGAAGATCTTGACTTTATTGCCAGGTCGTCGATCATGCTCGTTGGTGAATTCACATTTCCTATGATAATACAAGGTACCAAAAGCTTGAATCTCCACTTCCTTCCTTGACTTTCATCTTAGCCCTGGCTCTGCTGCCTTGATATCAATGGGTAAGCATATATTTCATATGTATGGAAACTTATGGCCCACGCTATATTATGGGAATAAAGTCATAAATGCAAGAAGAAAATTTAGAGGAAAGTTGAGGGAAAAAAAACCTCCAGAAAAGGAAAAACAGCTGTAATTTCACAAGAATAAATGTAAAATATTAAGAGAAAAAAGTGTAATGAGAAAAAAAAGTCAAATTTTTACGGAAATAAGCATATCTACATGTGTTGTTTTACAACATATCAAAGTGGCAAAGTTGAATCCTTTCATTTTTCACTGTGTGGCCCCTGTGGCTGGAAAAAGTTTGGATACCCGTGATATACAGTACAGTAACCTGTCACTGATTGGTTTGGTTGACTGATCGACTGCTGACCGGTCCAGACTCTGGTCTGCCTGATACCCAAATTATGCTGGAATGAAAAATTCAAAAACGCAAATAAACACAAATTATTACAGGATTGCTCTTGTGTAAACACACCCTTAGGGTTAAAAGTCAGACTACAGTGGTACCTCGGTTATTATTCCTTCCTAAATGTACTGCTTTCTGTACATTTAGGAAGGAATAATAACGTCCTAAAACCGAGGCAATTTTTCCCATTGGAAATCATGTAAATCCAATTAATCCGTTCCAGACATCAAAAAGTACACTTAATAAAGAATAATTATAGTTTTACATGCTGGAAACAATGTGACATTATTATAATTGAGGAATGAAATACTTTAGATACATGAATATTAACATAATTTTTACCTTTATTGAAGACTTGCTGAAAAAACAGACAGCAAGAAGCAGAGAAGGAGGGAGGGAGTCAGCAACATGTACTGATACGTGATAGTGATATAGCACAGGGAAAATTTTAATCGAAGAATAAATCATACAACAATCGGGGCATTCAAAAACCAAGATACACTGTGGACTGGTTGCCAGTCAACTACATACAAACCACAACACTACCTACTAGACTGGACCGAAGTGTTCAGGAAATTGTGCTCTCCATGATATGGTCTCTTCTCTGAAATTTGTATTAGTTTGCTTCTTGAAGCTTGGTGAAGTTTCATTATGTTTTAGTGATGTTGTGGAAGGTCATCATCTAGAACCCCTCTTGATTCCTCCCCAAACAGAAGAAGAATTCAAGCAACCCTGTCACGGTTCAATGGGTTTGAACTTGCTAGTCATAACAGTGATCTATTCCTCCTGATGCACATCAGAGCCTGGCTTCCAACCGCCACCTGAGCAACGTTACACCCTCTTTTGGATATTTGTATGTTCTGGAGATGGTAACACGATCCTAGGTCTGATGTCATTCACGTGGACCTTCAGTTGATAGCGGCTCTGGAAGTTACCATAACAAACTTATCCCAACACCCCCGAGTTCTATCCTAGACTTGACTCGCACCCTCCCCCTCATCCTCCACGGTCCGTTCAGGTGGCTCTCATGGTGCAGTGATCAAGGAGTTCAGCCACCTGAGACTTGTGTTGGCTTGCATTGCAGATTAAGCTCCCCCCTTCCTAAAGACACTTCCGCCACCCCCCCGACCATTGCCGCAATGAGGCTTCATAAGCCGCCAAATTCTTTCGTGGTCTTTAAACCCAGTGGTCTGTCAAGCTCTTTTCCTGCTCCCATTGAGTGAAGCATTGTGTGTCTTGGCCCTGCAGACGGCTATAAAACGAGGTCAAAGCAGCAGTCACTGATGAATCGTCACATTATGACAAAATCATGAAGAAGATTACTGTTTACTGAGAGGAACGGAACAAAGAAACGCCAGCTGTAAATAAGTGGTTCTGTCAAACACTTCATTGTGACTTTTGACATCTTTTCACGGCTGAGTCGGTGTTTATTCTTTCGCTTGGGAGACCGTGACGTCATACCTGTTGAGTGGCCTAAGTGTTGATGATGATATTGGGAGTGGTCACGAGAGCCTTTTGAGAGAACGGATGCTTTAGGAAGCTAATAAGCAGAGATGATAAGACCGGTTGCTAACCTCACCCTAAAAACTTAAGGACGATGACTTGAAAGCGTTCATCTGTGTTGTACATATTGAGATCACTCACTTTTACGTGACCCGTAGAGAGCTGACAAGAAACATAGCAGACCGTGACCAAATCCCATGTCACCGGGAGTTTAATAACCCTCCCTACAGGGAAGTATAAATTATAAAACGACATGAGACCAAGAGAAGAACCCTGCGAGACACCACATTACAGAGGCTCCTTGTCTCGCACAGTCTGAACTACAGAGATCGATAAAGTCCTTAACAATCATCTGCTGGACCTTAACCACTGCCACTTCAACAGAATAAGACAGCTTCTAGTACTTCACCTAAAACATGTTTGCACATTAAAGCGCTAGTGTGCATACAATAAATACCACTTTTACACTGGGGTCACCAGTGTAAAAGTGATCCCGTTTTCCTATGCACCAGTTTTCATATGATTCGTTTTTTGTACACTGTCTCAGTTTTTACATGCAACAAACTAGTCCATTTGGCCTGTACTGTATCCTTCTGTGAAATTGACTGCCTAAACAAAGCACGAAATCTGCTCCTGACTCACTGTTGCTGTATTTTTATGGTGTGACTGCTAAATAATCCATCATTTATATGTTTTGTAATGTTTTCTGCATGTAAAACTATAATTATTCTCGATAAAATGTATTTTCATTCATATTTTTGGGTGTCTTTTTACATTATTTCCTATGGGAAAATTGCCTCTGTTTTTGTATGTTTCGGTTATCGTCTGACCTTTTGGAATGAATTAATGACGACAACCGAGGTTCCACTGCATTTCTATTTCCACTGGAGCCTACTGGGCAAAAACTCCAGTCAAAGATCTTCTACATGACAGGACCGTTCTGCTGTTTTTAGAAATCTGCTGCAAAAATGTTGCTCCCATCTTTTGAACTGAACTCACGGGCAAACGTATACAGCAGTGGTGTGCAGTCAGGGCCAGCAAAGCCTTCTCTGCTGGCCTAACAACTATCAGAAGCACTGACTTACATTTACAGCTTAAATTCTAGTATTTGTTCTATGAAACTGCATTCATGTATTTCATGTACTGTATCATCTATTGTCTTCATTTCATAGTATGTGTCTTCGCTGCACTGCCTCCAGTATGTCCAGTAAGTGTCTTGCTTTATTAATAATGATATTGTAGTGAGTATAGAGGGGTTTTTTCTAATCGTCTGGAAGGCACATGGGTAACGGCGCCAGCGCTTGCTGCTGCAGTGGAATGGCATTTGAATCGCAGTTAGGGTGAATCGCAATGTACGGCAATATATTTGAATTTATTATTACTGTTATATGTTTTCTAAGAGTACTGGCCCTCAAAATGTCTGCTGACAAAAATTCTGCCCAGTTAAGTCCCCACTGAAGGCCCAGGCAGGTACCAACAAAACCGCCCGCCACCGGTCTACAGTGTAGTGCAGTTGGTTTTCGTACGGCCCACTTTCTGTACCTTTCGGTTTTCGTTTGACCTTTTGGAACAAATTACCAACAAAAACTTGGTTTGATTGTATATATCTTAACCACTGCTAATTCAACAAAATAAGACAACTGCCAATGCATAACTTTGTATAAAAAAAACCACACAGTTATGCAAAAAACAGTTTTAAGATCCAAACAAATAGGAGGTCAACCAGAGTTCCACAACGGATTCTGGCTCCATTCCACGTTACTACATTGTTTACTATGAGCTAATTTCCGTTGATAGCTCTAATAAACCAACTGTGAAGCCTTTTAATGCCACATGTGCACCTTGTCTGTCGATAAAACCTCTTCAACAGCTTGATTCCGCATATAGCCCATTACCATCTCCCCCATCAGCTAACGTTTATTTTTTTCCAAAGCATATGTTTGCTGTTTATATTTGCCTTGCTAATCAGTGTGTGAGCGTTTGGGTTAAAGACAGGACCATGCAACGACATAAAAAAAAATGCATTTCATGTATCACATGACTGTATCAATGGTGCTGTGATTTAAAAAAAGATCAGACACTACGGAAGAACAGGTCATAAACCCTAAAAAAGACTCCTAAATAAGTGGAGGATGAGCTAAGGAGCCGCTGTGAGTTTCATGCCGGGAATATTACAACATGAAAAGTCATGTGACTACGTCCAAGTGGTTAGGTTTCACTGTTATGTTCTTTCGAAGGCAATCTAGTTCCCATGATAGAAATAGTGTGCACACTTCAACAAATGTGGACGTCCATCAGCCCCTTCAAAGAATTATAGTAAAGTATCCGTCACTGAGTGCATATTGGTGTTTTTATCCTCGTGGAATTCCCCGTTGAATTCACTGGCCATCAAATGCGTGCTCTCGCTCCATGACTGACATGAATTGGTCACCTGATAGCCACAGCACTAATGTTTAATTTAAGTCCGAGCAAAAGCGGCGACCGTTTTACTTTGTGTACTTTCCAGCGTGGACTGATTTAGCCGTGTTAAGGAGCACATCGTGGCCCATGCTGCTGACCAGCTGCCCGCTGTTTGGGATATCAGCAGCTGTTAGACTGGTGGCCATTCATGAGATTTAATGGCAGCGTGCTGATCGTGGATGAAGATCCTGTTCACGAACCTGCCATTTTCATCACCTTCAATTTTGACATTCAGCTTCTCGTTGTAGAGAACTGCATGTTGTGTAAAAAGCAGTGAAACATTCAACAGTTGGACGGGTGCGTAAGTTTAGATAAGTCCAAATAAAGTTCCCCTGTAAAGATTATGGTGCTATCCACACAGAAACGCTTCCAGGTCAAAACGGCAAAGTATTTCATGGTTTCAGCTCTCATCCACGCGGGAACGGCGTTCTGGGTGCCCTGAAACGGTATTTTTTGAAAATGGCTTCCAGAGTGGGAAAATCTAAGAAAGGCGGCTTGTCGTTGCCGTGCAGACAGGCCATACGAGAACGATGGCGTCACCGACCCACCCGGCCACGTCGCCGTCACGTTCCACTGACATGACTCACCTCAGTCGACATTCACCTGATATTTTGTTGTCTTATACGCCATATAACGGCTTGCAGAAGTAATTCCACTAATTCTCCGAAGTAACTTCCTTCTTCTATGGTTGGGAATGTCACTCGGGTTCCGTCTGCATGCCTGTTCACAGCGCCACACGTAGGTGTGCCTTGTGTATTACATTATCTTCACTCAGTGTTGTGTTCCCGTCTGGATGCAACTGTATACTAATCAGGCACAGTGTGGACCCGGCTTCTTTTCAAGCCGCCAAAAAAAAAATTCAAAAAACATTCTCGAGTTGACAGGGCCTCAGCTTCATCCCAAAATTTCACCCAAAAGCCCCGATATCCCTGGGTTTTTGTGAGTGCTGTATATTTTTATGGTTACTTTAAGGAATACTGCATTTTTGGGGGGAATTTTGCCCATCATCCACAATACTTACGTGAAACATGAACACATGTGGCTTTCCTGTGCGTTCTAAAGAGAGAAAAACTGTCAGCATGAGGGAGCTAACAGTGCACATAATAAGACACACCTATTTCAATGATAAAACACTCTAAAAAACCTCCAACAAGGTTTAATGGTTTCCTTTACATGCTGTGACCACGCAGTACAAGTATATGTAATACTTACAGTATTCGGATCATTTTAAACATTACCAAATAGGAGCTTCTTCCCTGGGTGCATTGATTCCCCATAGCCCGTAGATAGGAACTAACGCTGCTTCTGTCAACAATATCAGCATAGCAAGCGTGTGTTTGTTTGCGACTACTAATCATGGCAGACTTTGTGAGAGCTGCCGCCGATGACTACTTTGAGACAAATAAGGATCCAGAACCTTATCTTTTTTAGCTTGAATAAACGGAGGATGAGCTGCAGGTTTTAGAAGCTGAGCAGGCAAGAAGAGAGAGTGAAGCGTTGGAGCAGATGGAGGTTGAGAGAGTCAGGACCGGCATGACTTGGTGGTGTAAATGAAGGGCTTGCCAAGCCACGCTAACATAAATGGAGTGTTTCTGTTGCACTGAGTTGCATACAGTGTTGCCATGGATGGCAAGGCTTGGTGTGTATGTCGAGGAGGACATTGATCACAACGAACGAAGAATTGTTAGCACTAACAAACCCTGCAGTGATAATAACATTTTTCTGTTCATAAGCTTGTTCTTGTTTCCCAGTCAGTACAAGTGGTATCCTATGGCATTGTTTTGAAGTGGGCTCATTACCTCTCGGTAGTGACGCGAGGCGCTGTGTCTCTCTGCAAGAAAAGTAGTTCTTCGTGTTAGCTGTTGCAATAACAATGTAGCTTGGTTTATATACAGATCAGTTATTTAAACACTAGGGATGCTCTGATCAGGGTTTTGTGCTGATGATGCCAATACCGATCATCCATGAGTGAGATCGATACTGATACCAATCACATGGATTAACTGTACATTTTTCAATTTATTTATGTTGAGTGTTACTGGGCAGGGTCACCATTAGACAATTCCAAGGGCCCCTGGCCAAAAGGTAATGCTCATTAAACAACAAGACACAAGTAGTGTTTGGAGGACAAAGCATAATTAGTATAATGACAACAATAGACACTTGAAAAATTTAGTACGTACCCGATGGATGTAATATCCACTCCCCTGTGGGACAAAAACAAGCTCCAAACTAACCTTATTGCTTGTTTGTTTTGAAAACAAAATGTGACTGTGGTAAAAAGTCACATTTGGAGTCTAGCTAGTTAGCTTCGGCTGTGACCAGCTAGGCAAAGTGTGTAAAGAAAGATGCAAGAGAAGTCGAACACCAATAGGTCTGACAAGGGAGTGATTAAAACACACTGGCATCGATTGACGTAACGATCGGTTTCTGTGATTGGCTTAAAGGCACTTATCGGTGTATGCCGATCACATGTAAAGCAAGCATCCCTTGTAAATACAACATCGTTACCGTTTTTTGGAGGCTATTTTTAGGGCTTTATTGTGGAAATAGGGGTGTCCCGTTACATGCATTGTTAGCTCCCTCATGCTAGCTGTTTTTCTCTCTTTAGAAGACACAGAGAAGGGAAAGATGTGTGTTCATGTTTCACATAAGGATTGTGGATGATCGGAAAAATTCCCCCAAAAAGTGCAGTTTTCCTTTGAAAGCTACATTTTTGTAATGAGTTACATTTTAAATAAAATAATAATTCCATTTAAATAATGGTGATTAATTACTTGTTGAGTGGGTGTCATGATAAATATTTGGGATGGAGAAATATTTTTGATTATTTATTGTTTTAATTTGATGACTGATTTCGTATTAAGTTAAGTTGCATAAATAATGAATTGTCGCTAACAATCTCTGAAACATTTTTTGTACATAATAAAAATCCACTTAAATTAGGGGAAACTTTTTTCCCATTACTATTACTGTACTAATACTTTTTAAAATATTTTATTCTTTGGTTGTTTTGTCATGTTGAGTACACCGTAACCAATGAACTTGTGTAATCTGTCGCACAAAAAATGTCCTGCAATTTGTAGAAAACTGACATTTTTGTTGTTCTGTTGATTTTTATACATTATTATTATTCAAATACTTTCAAAAAAATATTGTAGTCTCTAACTGCCTTTATGTCATATTTTCTTTGGTTGTTTGTCTAGATAAATATATTGTAACAAATTAACCCGTGGAACCTGTTGTCTTTTAAAATTAGTATGGTTTTGTATAAAACATGCTGTACAAAAAATGTACATTTTGTGGTTGATTATTATACATAATCATGATTTTTTTTATATTGTAGCCTCTAACTGCCTCGAAGAATTATGAATTATGAATGAAATTCTGTTTTTCTTGAGTTGTTTTTTTGTGTTAAATGCCTGTATACTGTAAGCAATGAACCTGTGGAACCTGGGCTCATTAAAATGACTATGATTTTGCACACATTTTGTCACGCGCTACGGTGACACTTGTTGCCTGTTTTAGTTTTGTGCTGTTTTCCATTATGTCACATGTGTCAAACTCGTGCCCTGGAGGGCCGAGACGCTGCAGGTTTTCTCTCCAACCAGTTTCTTCTGCAGGTGATTTAATTGATGAGCTCCTTCCCTCAAACTGAAGGTGTTGATCATTAAAATCACCTGCTTTAGTGACTGGCTGGAAAGAAAACCTGCAGCGTCTCGGCCCTCCATGGCACCAGTTTCACACCCCTGCATTATGTTGTAGGTTATTGCTGACTTCTCCTCTGTTTACTTGCTCAGACTGTGACACCTCCTGAGCTGGGCGGAGTTACTGGATCCCTGCAGCTGTGTTCAATCAGCAACCCTTTTAGTCTCCTCACCTGCAGCCAGCCAGCGCTGGATTATTTTCCATGTAGGTGTTTCCAGACCATGTGCACTTCTAGTGCTTACCTGTATTCTCCTGTTGCAGTTCTTGTTGCCACTCCAACCAGCTCTCAGTCGTCCTGCTGCACCAGACCTCCGTCCAGCTCAAGTGGTAGCTCCAGCACTCTTTTGTTCATAGCTGTCCTTTCTTTCTGCCCACGGTGCCCTCCTTAGTTTTTTGCACCGTCGCCCTGAGTTCCTGTTTTTTGCCTCATCTGTTGTTCATTAAATATATCTTTAACTTTTGGACTAATCCCTGTGTCTGCATTTCGGGATCCAAGTAACACGGCTCCCTGAGCCTGACACATTTTTTGTTGTTCCGATTATTTATTTTTAAAATTACTGTCATCTCTAACTGCTTTTACATGATGACAACTGATTTCCTCTTAGGTTCTTTGTCATGTTGAATATCCATCCATTTTCTATACCGCTTCTCCTCTTTAGTGACGCGGGGGCATGCTGGAGCCTATCCCAGCTGACTTCGGGTGACAGGCGGGGTACACCCTGGACTGGTGGCCAGCCAATGGCAGGGCACATATAGACAAACAACCATTCACACTCACATTCATACCTATGGACAATTTAGAGTCTCCAATTAACCTAACATGCATGTTTTTGGAATGTGGGAGGAAACCGGAGTACCCGGAGAAAACCCACGCACGCACAGGGAGAACATGCAAACTCCACACAGAAATGCCCAAGGGAGAATCGAAGGTCTTCCAGGTCTTCCCGATCTCCAGGCTGTTTCTGTGTTGGCCAACATGCTAACCTCTACGCCACCGTGCGGCCATGTTGAATATATTGTCACTTATTAAACTCAGTCCTGATTAGAAATGAGTAAGAATTTGCACATAAAAATGTCCTGTAATTAGCAGACATTTTTCATTCTTGCTTCATTTTTGCTTGAATTTAATATTTTATTTAGCAAAAATGTCAGAGGCAATAAAATTATTTGTCATTCCTTATAAAAACTTCCTGTAAGGACTATGAGGCAATTCCGCCAGTGAACCACCACTCTGCATTAAGTATAAACATATAAAATAGGACAGTGTCCCAAAGTTTTTGCCTCACTTCCTTCCTTCGAAGCGGGATGAGAGATCTTGTAGCACACGTTTTTTTTTTTTTTAATTCCGTCTGGGTTAAGACTAAACATTTATTTTAGACTCCAATCAGTTTTGTCTCACCTGCTCTTTGTTTAAGTTGGTCCTTACAGGATACATGATGGCAGCGCACTTCCCGCCTCTAAAAATAACGTCTGACTGAGATAAACCTTTCTACGAAAAACTTGGCTGCTGAAGTGGAGTCGGTCCTTACTTACTTACGGGGACACAAAAGGACACTCTGTTCAGTCTCTCGCAAAAGTGGACTCTGTCAAAGCGGGCCGTCGGCGTGTCCGAGGTGTTCGCTGATGAAGACCTGATCCTCTCAGAGTGAAAGATGGTCGCTGGTGTCAGCTCGAAGGAGCTCGGAGCCGCGGATATCCTGGACGGAGTGATATCAAGATGGCTAAAATTAGTGTTGGCAGATAAGACGGCTCGAGATGTCACACTTACGAGCCCGTGTGCTGCGGGTAGAGCAAATCTTCATAGTCCTCATCACCAAAAATGGATAAATCGGTTGATATTGGCAGAAAAATCGGTTTAGAGTGAGACCTCATCACATTGCACCGTATTCCACAAAGCAACACCATGTCCACAGCTTCACCTTCATATAGGAAATATGTAGCTTGTAATGACTTCCAAGTGCTATTCATGCAAGGGGGAGAAAGGCATCTTCCTTCAATATTTCTTCTCAGGAAGAAACACCCAGCCTCACATGCAGCACTACGCAGCTTAAATTAGGGCTGTCCACAGTGCAGCACTGGGGCCATTTGCGGCCCGCGGCACATTCTAAATAGACTTTAATAGGGGTGTCACAAGACACTCAGTTCACGAGACGATACACAAGATTAAGTTTACAAGAACGAGGCAGACGAGATTTTAACATTACCTTTAAGAAAAGTACAAAAAATATATGTATATACAATATATATTGTATATACAATATATATTGTATATACTACACTCCTGATCAAAATCTTAAAACCAGTTGAAAAATTGCTAGAATTAGCATTTTGCACATTTGGATCTTAATGAGGTTTTAAGTCGAGCTACAATATGCAAAAACAAGAAAGGGGAGTGAGACAAAAAGCATTTTAAAAAGTCATTTATTGAAAACAATTAAACTGAAATAGGCTGTTTATCAGCTGATCAAAAGTTTAAGACCATCGCTCAAAAAATTACAAAATCTCTCCAAACCAGAACAAAAAATGTTCTCAGTAGGACTCAGTAATGAGAAGCTCCACCATTCTTGTTCATCACTTCAAAAATGGGTGCTTGATGCGAGTGTTTCCAGGAGGCTAGTGGGAACATTGCTCCAAGTGGTGAAGATGGCTTCACCAAGGCCATCAACTGTCTGGAACTGATGGCCATTTTTATAAACTTCCCTTGCCATCCATCCCCAAATGTTCTCTATGGGCTTTAAATGAGGGAACATGCAGGATGGTCCAAAAGAGTGATGTTATTCTCCCTGAAGAAGTCCTTGGTCAAGCCAGCATTGTGAACTGCAGCGTTGTCCTGTTGAAGAACCCAGCTGTTACCACACAGACGAGGGCCCTCAGTCATGAGGGATGCCCGCTGCAACATCTGCATCCGTTTGACGACCCTGCACCACCTGAAGCTCCAGTGTTCCACTGAATGAAAAAGCACCCAAGACCATGATGGACCCCCCTCCACTGTGCTGGGTAGAAAACATCTCAGGTGGGATCTCCTTGTCATGCCAGTAACGTTGGAAGCCACCTGGCCCGTCAAGGTTACATTTTTTCTCATCAGAGAATAAAACTTTTTTCCACCTTTCAATGTCCCATGTTTGATGCTCCCTGGCAAAGTCTAAACGGGCACTTTTGTGGCGTTGAAGGAGACAAAGTCTTTGAATTTGTTTTTTGTTTTTTAAACCCAGTAAGGGCCTTAATGTGGGTGGAAGACCGCCCTGTGTCTTGATGGACAGCCAATCGGATCCTCCGGCTCAGCGCAGGTGTGATTTTTTTGGGTCTACCACTTGACTTTTTTGTTCCATAATGCTCAGGATCTTTTAAAAAATGTAGAATGACTGTCTTACTGAGCCCAACCTCAGCAGCCATGGCACGCTGCGCGAGGCCTCGCTTATGCAGCTCAACAATCCGACCACGTTCAAAAAGAGAAAGCTTCTTAGCTTTAGCCATCAGGAGGGCATGACAGTGTGAATGCCTGACAGAAAATGAACATTTTGAGCAGATTTTGGCTTTTATAGCCTGTGGTCTTCAACTTTTGATCAGCTGATAAACAGGCTATTTCAGTTGAATTGTTGTTTTCAATAAATAACATTTTTAAAGTGCTTTTTGTCTCACTCACCCTTCTTGTTTTTGAATATTGTAGCTCTACTTAAAACCTCATTAAGATCCAAATGTGCAAAATGCAAATTCTAGCAGTTTTTCAACTGGATTTTGATCAGGAGTGTATATAATGTCTTAGCATATCTTTACAAAATATTACGCTTTCATTTTCGCTGTGTGGTCCTCGCTGGAAAACCTGTTCTAGTACGATTTAGCAAAAAAAAAAAAAGAGCAGAAAACTGACATTTTTGTTGTTTTGTTGACATTTTTACATTATTAAAAAATACAATGTCCTTTCATTTCACTATGTGGCCCTCACTGAAAAAAGCACCCCTGACGTAAACAATGACAAAACGCAAACTACCCAGCTTTAACAAGTTTATCATTTTTGATTGTAGCCGTCCAGAGTTACATACTTTGTTCTTACACGGATGTCAACACGATGTGCACAAAAACCACAGAGCCATGATAAGTAGCTGCAGCGCCTGCAACACGATGCCCAGGATGACCGTAAGTTCGTGTTGAAGATAGCAACCAGAATTCACTACAATATGCAGAAATACATGTTCTGTACAAAACAGACAAAAAGCCATACTCAGCATCCCACAGTTATGTCAGAATAGTCATGACCATATGCCATGTGACGTCTAAAATACTTGACATTAGCCCTTTTTGCACAGAAATCTTGCAATAGTCAAAGGCATGAGTACTGTACATGTCACATTAATTTGCCTGTGCATTTCATGGACTATGGAATTTGCTACGAGATAAGTACATGCGTGACCACGATGGTGCCACGTATAAAAAACACTTTGACCATTGTTTTCAACACAACAGGGAGGGAGAAGTGAGCGTTGGAGTCAACTTCCTCTTCATGTCTGTGCTGGTCACACAGAACAGTGACATGGAAACAAGGCGGGGGGGGGGGTTTGTTCCTCCTTTTTAGGGTTGGTGCTTTTCACACACAATTGTACAGTAAATGGCAAAAACCTGGGGAAAAGCCATTTTAAGGTCAGTGTGAAACAACAGGGAGGGAGAATTGAGTGTCAGGTGTTCCCACTCTGGTTCTGGGATTGTTAGGCGCTGTGCCACTTCTGGTGGAAAATTGACGGGTTGACTTCATCTCTTTATGCTATGTCAGTGCCTTTTACACAGTGGTACTGTGTCGCCTCTGCTACAGCTGTGATACTACCACTGGAGGTGGAAAATGGGCTTCCTTTCCTTATGCCATGGCAGCACTTTCACACAGAACTGCAACACGGCAAAAAGCTGGGAAAACTTGCTGTCTATGCTTTCACACAGGCACTGTGGCACTGCTACAGCGCTGATACTACTGCTGGAGATGGAAAATTGACCGGTGGACATCATTTCCCCATGCCATACCGGTGGCTTTCACCCAGAACAGCAACATGGCAAAAAGATGGGAAAAAAAACAGCTTTTCGGGTCAGTCCCGATGTTGCATGCATATATTGCTGCATCACCTTTCACACAGTTGCTGTGCCGCTCTGCTACAGCTCTGATACTACCTTCGAAGCTGGAGGTGTGAAACGTCACAGCCCTGTACTCATTCCCTTTTACACATCCCGTCTCTAGTACGGTTCTGATACGACCTCAGAAAGGTCCGCCTGTTCCGTGTCTGTGCCGTTTATATCAAAGGTGGACCCCAAAATCAGAGGTAGCACCTGACGTCACCTCAAATAGGTGGCGCTCACATTGTTCTTTCTCAAGCTGCAGTGTGGAGTTGTGTAAACAGCTTAAAATGGCGGAGACACTGCTTGAACATCTGAGAACTGCTCTGATCAAAGCCTCCTTCACAGGAAACCTGTGTAACACTGCTATGTGTGTGTGTGTGTGCGTGTGTGTGTGCGTGCGTGTGTGTCCTACAAGGAGATGACAGACATAGATCTATCTGGTGTGGTTGCTTCAGAGGCCCTCCACCCCACACTTTTCTTGGGTATTTTACAGGTCGTGTTTGCACAACAAGTCATCATGAGAGCTCACCTGGCCCCTTCCTCACGCAGCATCATGTGACCTCTTCTCAAGATGCACACGAGCATTCACACAATTTACAGAAGGTGGAGCAAGGGAGTGAAAAAAATGTGCAAATTCTCCACTTTGTGCATGGAGGACACTATTCTTTCCTGAGGCAGGAGAGAAAAGCAAGAGAGGAGTTTAAAAGAAATCCCTTTGACAGTACGTAAATGTCCTTCCAGGAAGTCTTTCTGCTGATTATTGTGAGAGGTGACTGCATGAGAACTGTTACTGACGCTGCTTCTATGGATCCCGAGGTGGAGGGACCACCCATCAATGCTCATTCATTCCCCTGCACCTTTTCACAAGCTGCCTGGCCCACTGCTCCTAGGGGCTGAATGAGGGGGTGAGGTGGTGGTGCAAGTAGTAGTCCTAAAAAGTAGATGTCAGGGCAATGGCGGTCTGGCAAGGGTCAGGACAAGGCCGCTTCCAGGAGGTCTCCTGCTGCTGCAGAGAGGATTTGATTTGCCACTCAGCTTCACGGAGCATCGGAGGCTAACACCGCCAAAAGTGGAAAAGTTAGCGGTAGGGTGGGCACATGTCGTGCACGGTGATTGTCATTGACATGGCAGTGGCGGATGGGGACAATGTGGCAGCATGCTGCTGCGTGGGAGGCGAGGACGGGTTGAAAGTAGACAGGGCCACAAAATACTCCCACAGACCATGGGGGGGCCCATTTTGCACAAGGGGGCACATTCTCAGCAAATACGCAATGGATGCACACCGCTGCCATGAGGCTTAGACAATCTGTAGAATAAGAGGATAAAATGGTAGAATTCACCCACTCACCAGTCAATCCCTGAGGGAGTAATGGCCTTCCCTTGGAGATAAAGTATCTATCTACCTAAGGCAGGGGGCACAGGTTCCCTCCCAGCCCCAGGCAAATTTTGTTGTTGTTATTTTACACTAAAAATAATTTATAATTTATTGAACAATTACTTTCCCATGTATTCGTATTACTCCAAAACATGCATTTAACTGAATTCAGGTTTCTATGCTCTTAAAATACATTTTCATACATACAGGGGTGTGAAAAAGTGTTTGCCCCTTCCTGATTTATTTTTTTTTTTGCATGTTTGTCACTTAAATGTTTCAGATCATCAAAAAAATGTAGTCAATGACATTAGTCAATGACAACACAAATGAAGACAAAATATGTTTTTCAAATTCAACTTTTTATTAAGGGAGAAAAAAATCCAAACTTTCATGGCCCAGTGTGAAAACCTAAACTTTAGCAGCAACAACTGCAATCAAGCGTTTGTGATAACTTGCAATGAGTCTCTTACACGCTGTGGAGGAATTTTGGCCCACTCATCTTTGCAGAATTGTTGTCATTCAGCCACATTGGAGGCTTTTCCAGCATGAAGCGCCTTTTTAAGGTCATGCCACAGCATCTCAATAGGATTCAGGTCAGGACTTTGACTAGGCCACTCCAAAGTCTTCATTTTGTTTTTCTTCAGCCATCCAGAGGTGGACTTGCTGGTGTGTTTTGGATCATTGTCCTGCTGCAGAACCCAAGTTGGTTTCAGCTTGAAGTCACCAACAGATGGCCGGACA
The DNA here is from genome assembly GCF_027744805.1 of Dunckerocampus dactyliophorus. Classification (NCBI taxonomy): domain Eukaryota; kingdom Metazoa; phylum Chordata; class Actinopteri; order Syngnathiformes; family Syngnathidae; genus Dunckerocampus; species Dunckerocampus dactyliophorus. The sequence goes on along the minus strand of NC_072823.1, from coordinate 29,262,316 downwards.
TTCTCCTTCAGGATGTTTTGGTAGACGGTCGAATTCATGGTTCCATTTACCACAGCAGGTCTTCCAGGTCCTGAAGCAGCAAAACAGCCCCAGACCATCACACTACCACCACCATATTTTACTGTTGTGTTCTTTTCCTGAAATGCCACCGCATTACTTTTACGCCAACTGTAATGGGACACACACCTTCCAAAAAGTTAAACTTTTGTCTTGTCAGACCACAGAGTATTTTCCCAAAGGTCTTGGGGATTATCAAGATGTTTTCTGGCAAAATTGAGATGAGCCTTAATGTTATTTTTCTTCAGAAGTGGTTTTTGTATTGTAACTCTGCCACGCAGGCCGTTTTTGCCCAGTGCCTTTCTAATGGTGGAGTCATGAACACTGACCTTAACTGAGGCAAGTGAGGCCTGCAGTTCTTTGGATGTTGTGTGTTGTGGGATCTTTTGTGACCTCTTGGATGAGTCGTCGCTGCGCTCTTGGGGTCATTTTGGTTGGCCGGCCACTCCTGGGAAGGTTCACCACTGTTCCATGTTTTCGCCATTTGAGGATAATGGCTCTCACTGTGGTTCTCTGGAGTCCCTAAGCTTTAGAAAAGGCTTTATAACCTTGTCCAGACTGATAGAGCTCAATGAATCTCAGTTATGTTTTAACAACGGGGGCAATCACTTTTTCACACACGGCCATGTAGGTTTGGACATTTTTTTCTCCATAAATAAGAAAAAGTTTCATTAGAAACTGCATTTTGTGTTTAGTTGTGTTGTCTTTCACTAATATTTAAATCTGAAATATTTAAGTGTGACAAACATGCAAAAAAAATAACAGTTGTGTGAAAAAGTGTGTGCAAACACACATGAAGGGGTCAAACGCTTTTTCACACCACTGTATATAACAATGTTGAGGTGCAAAACCTTTGACCCAAAGAGCTTTTTTCTCTTTGTCTCTTTTGCCAAAGAGTCTTGTTTTTACTATAATTGCATTTTCTCCTGACGGTTATCTCATTATTATTTGATGCAATATCCATCCATCGTCTTCCGCTTAGCTGAGGTCAGATTGCGGGAGCAGCAGCCTTAGCAGGGAAGACCAGACTTCCTCTCCCCGGCTACTTTGTCCAGCTCTTCCCAGCAGATCCTGAGGCGTTCCCAGGCCAGTTGAGAGACATAGTCTCTCCAACGTGTCCTGGGTCTTCACCAAGCCCTCCTCCCAGCCCTGAACACCTCCCCAGGGATCCTGACCAGAATCCCAAGCCTCTCAATGCAGAGGAGTAGTGGTTCTACTCCGAGTTTTTCCTGGATGACAGTGCTTCTCACCTTATCTAGCCTCGGTCACAACCGGACATCCGATTTTTTGGCTGTGTGATTTTTGACGTTCCCCCCAAATTGCTGCTCTTTTTCTTTTTTGTTAGTGGAGAACATAGTTGTGGTGACAGGAGTCCATAAGTGTGACGTGCAAAAAAAAGTACATTTTGCCCAAACCCGACACCAGCAAAACGTACAAAAGACACATGTTGGCGCACAGACGACGCACAAAGACGTACAAAGTGTGTAAGGTTGTCTTGTAACCCTAAAAAAATCTTTGTTTGACAGAGTTTGTTTGACATGACAAACAACCCCTGTGGCTGGTAAACTGAGAGCTTTTCCTTTGGCTCAGCTCTCTCTTCACCGCAATGGACCGATGCAGAATCCGTATCACTCCAGACGTCGCACCAATCTGCCTGTGGATCTTGTGTTCCATCCTTCCCTCACTCGCAAACAAGACCCCGAGGTACTCCTCCACATGGGGCAGGATCTCATCCTCGACCCGGAGATGGCACTGCGCACTTGTCCTGGCGAGAACCATGGACTCGGACTCGGAGGTGCTGATCCTCGTCCCGGCTGCTTCACACTCGGTTGCGAACCGATCCAGTAAGAGCTGAAGATCATGGCCCGATTAAGCCAGCATGACCACATCATCTGCAAAAAGCAGAGACCCAATCCTGCAGCCACCAAACCGGAATGAACAGGATATTTGATGCAATGTTATTTGATATTACAAGTAACGTGGTTTTTTTTGCCAAACTCATGTATTTTTATGTGTTTTCGTTGTTTTTTATGGGGAAAACAGCAATGACAGAAGTGGAACTGCACAAAGGACAAAATGTGTGTGCTGTATGTATGTAATATAGATGCGTATTCTCGAGGGATGGGAAAACTTTTACACTGACAGTCATATAAGTGCTGTATGCTCCCCCATACACACACACAGATAGGATGGGGCCCACCTGAGCTCATTCGGCCTGTTTCATATTAGCGTCTGGCAACACGGTGCTCACATTAAGGCAATCTGCACAGCACTCGTGACCAGACTGCCAACGCGTTGTGATGCTGTGATGACCTAATCACTTGGCAGCTCAACAGTTGACGCAGCCTCCCCCTAAAAAAAATGACCCCCCCCCACCACCACCACTCTACTTCTTGGTGTATTTTATTGTGTGTCCTAACAAGTGATGGATTAGAGAGCTTTGTGTATTTTTATACCTGGCAGGAAGCCCAATTCACCTCCAGCTTTGTGAGTCCACTGCTCTTTGCTGTACAACATATTCAGTATACTGTACACACCTGCCCTTGCAGTACTTAGATGAGCCACCAGGAGCACCAATTTCACTTCATTTAAGCAAGTTTGACTGGTCAGACTTTGACTGATCAGTTCAATTTCACGTATTTATCCTTGCATAGATTTATGTTGTTGCAGCGGATTGTTACATCTGGTTGTGCGTGTTCTGCTTTTGCTTTGGCTTTTTATGTTTTTTTCTGCTATGCACACTGTAAATTATTGGCTAAACGCTTCCATTCACAAGTATCCCCAGAGGCCCCTATAGTCACTGGGTGCGTGATCACACAAGCAATTGACAGCTGGGGTCTCTAAAGGTCAAAAAGCACTGGCATCATCAGTGGCTGTAGGCAGCCACCTAATATATACAGTATATTTTTTGTATTAAATGCACATTCGAAGTATCATGAGTGGTCAGCATCCTGTGCCTTTTATCTAGCTCTGCATACGCTTTAAAATGTTGGTTATACTACTCAGCTGTTGGTGTGAAAGTCATGCGTGTTACCATTGTTGTACAAATGTTTATGCTAGTACTGTAATGCTGGCCTTACCGCTATTACAACATTGGTTCTGGCAAAATTGTAATGAACATTTTCTTCACAACAACTGAATCATACAAAAACTGCAGTGTATGAAAACCAAGACAGCATACAAAAACTCTCAAAATTCTGGTAAATTTTTCTGCCAAAAACTGAATCATATGAAAACTGGGGTGTACAAAAACCGAGGCAAAATTTTAGATTTTTTTATTTAATGAAAAACAAATGATACAAAAACTGTGGTGTGCAAAAACCAAGGCTGACTTTTTAGATGAAAATTGAATCATACGATAATGGGGACATACAAAAACCGAGGCAAAATTGGAGTGATTTTTTTTTCTTTTTTACAAAAACTGGATCATACAAAAACAGGCGTATGCAAACCGGGGCAATTGTAGTGAAACGTGTTGACAAAAACCGAATCATGCTGCAACTGTGGTGTACGAAAACCATATAGCAGGAGCCAATTTTTGAGTCAACAAAATTGGCCGGGGGCCCCGACTATATATTTGATCCACACACACTAGTTTAAGCGTATAATTCTAACAATCCACCTGGAAGTATTTGTCTTATTTCATCTGTGTACGTGTCAGTCTGCTACAGGTATATGTGCTTGTGTCCCTTTTTTCAGGAGTACTTTAAACATCAGACCACATCAAATCACAAAACAGTTTTTTACAGAATAAGACACCTGAAATGTACATGAATAAAGGGTGTGTTATACAGTATGGACTATGAAATATGAAACATTGACTATTACATGAATGTCCCTTTTTTTTTTTTTTTTAATTACTTCCAAGATGGTGCAGTGGGTAGGTTAACTGGTGTGTCACATTGGTGAGTTAGTTTGGCACCATGGGTGAGGTAGTTGTCTGGTTAACAGCTACTTAAACCATCAAAAGGTTGTTCTCACATTGACTGACTCTGACTACTTGCTAGTCATGTTGCCAGCTTGTGTGCTGAGAGTTTAAATTAAATACTTTGGAAGCAACTGGCGGGCTGGAATTCAAACGCTTGGCGGGCCGGATGTGGCCCCCCGGCCGTAGTTTGCTTACCCCTGCCATAAAGTGCACAAAAACCAAGGCAAAATTTTAGTGGGATTTTTCATGAAAAACCAAATCATATGAAAACTAGGGCGTACAAAAACCGAGGACAAATTTCTGTGGAAATTTTCGTCAAAAGCCAAATCATACAAAAACTGGGGGGTGGGGAAACTGAGGCAAAATTTTAGGAAACATTTTGCCAAAAAACAAATCATAAGAAAACTGGGGAGTACAAAAAAGAAATGAGTAAAAATGTATTAGAACATTTTAGATGAAAACTGAATCATAGAAAAACCAAGGCGTACAAAAACCGAGGCAATGTTTTAGTGACCATTTTAGACGAAAAATGAATCATACGAAAACTGAGGAATACAGAAACAGAGAGAAAGGTTTTGGACAAAAACAGAATCGGACAAAAACGGGAGTGTACGACAACGGAGGCAAAACTTTTGACGAAAACCGAAAACGTATGAAAACTATGATGTAGAAAAAGTGAGGTTTAACTGTAGCGAGACCCATCGCACAAAGGGAGGTCAGATTGGAATCTGTGAGGTAGACATGCTGCATCTGTCCTCTATCAGAAGGACGTGTTTGTCATAGATGTACAGCACCTTTAAACATGCAGTGTGTCCACGTACTGCATGCTGACTCAGCACATTTGCAGGAAATGCCACATGGTATCTTCATTGGAGCACAGCAGCAATGTCATGTGTTGAGGGAAGCTCCCTTCTCCTTGAGCTTGACGCCCACTCCCTAGAATGCCGATAACCCCCCCCCCCCCCCCCCCAGGCTATTCACAAGCACTACCCTGCTTCATATTTTTGTGGGGGTCCATTGACTTTCTCCTTTTCAGTCTGCCTTTAATCCGTGGCTGTGTCCTCAGTGGCCGTCCACAGAGGGGCTATTATTCCGGGGCCTTATTACTGCGCCCCTCGCGGCTTATCTCCTTCCTGGTGACAGTCTTTTCAAGCCTCCCCCTAATGACCTGGGGAAGCTCACATGCTCAACTTCCCAGGGCCGTGGGGGCCTCGCTGATGTCACCCCACCTCCTGGTGCTGCCAAACCAAAATAGAGAGGTGCCCCCACCCCTTGCAGGTGACCACACTAAGGAAGCCTGTTTGGACACCCACCTTCTTCAAGACGGATTGTTTTGGACGGGGCTACCTAACTCCTCATTCGGGTCTTTAGCTAAAAGCTCCCAAAGTTGATCAACAAAAGTAGTCTGCTGGCAGCTGCTGGAAAGCCTTCTAGCCCCAAGAGACTTCGTTAAAACTCCACTATTCTTCTTCTGCCCATTTGCCAAGTGCATTTGGATTTAAATCACATTCCAAGTCCCCCCGAATTCAAAACAACGACTCCCCCAGCTGGACTGTGTCTAGGAAGTCGTACCAGACTGCTTTTACTGCACAGCCTCCATAGCCGAACGTGTTCTGATGCCAAAGAACATTTTCTCATATAAGAAATATGTCATGACAAATGATTTGTTTCAGGGTCAAACTCTGACCGCCATGTCCAATGTACGGACATAGCAGACACCTGTGAGTCTTCTTCTTCAGGCCAAACAACAATTTAAGCCCATTTTTAGGAACAGTAATTCATAATTGTGAAAAATATTGAGCCAGCTGCATACAGTGCTTTGTGAAAAAGAGTTTAACCACCGTACACTAAAACTAAAATAAGGTAAAACGCCTCACATGTAATGGAAAAGGAAAAGAAAGTTGATTGCAGAGCGGTGATGTCACACAGTGCCATTTTATGTCAATGAAGCTTTGTGGTGTTTCGGTGATTGTATTACTCATATTGTACTGGGAAGTCAGACACTTTCCAAAGTCCTGGTTCTATGGTTATCATCACACTTTGACTTGTTGCCTCCATTGGTAGCCTTCATAAAAAACACCAAAAACACAAACAAATGCACAATGCCGCTTCGAAAACTGGGGTGTACAAAAATCAAGGCGACATTTTAGGGACAATTTTTGATGAAAAATGATTCATACAAAAAACATTGTGTATGAAACTTGAGGAAAAATTTTAGGGACAATTTTAGATGAAAGCGGAATCATCTGACAACCGGTGTGTACAAAAACGGATAAATATTTGAGAGAAAATGATACTAAAAAACAAATCATATAAAAAATGAAGCAAAATTGTCGGGAACATTTTTGACAAAAACCGAATCATCCAAAAACTGCGGTGTACAAAAACTGAGAAAATATTTTAGGGACATTTTTTTGAACAAAAACAAAGGCAACATTTTAGGGAGAATTTTTGACAAAAAACTGAATCATATGAAAACTGGGGCAAAATTTAAGGGGACATTTTTGCCAAAAACACAAAAACTGTGTTGTACAAAAACCCAAGCTTTAGTGAAAATTTTTGATGAAAACTGACACAAACTGGGACAAGAAAGTAGTGGAAAAAAAACGGAAAGCCAAAGAAACGAACAATGTTTTTTTGCATCATGCGCTAAGAGGACGAGGACAAGTAGCAATGATTTGGAGTATGAGTGTATGAGAAAGTGGAAAGGAAACCGTAGCTCTCCTTGACCACCTGGTCATTTATCAGCACGACCAGAGCCAATGTTGTAATAGTGGTAGAAGCAAACTGCTGAGTCAGCATTAACAGCGCTGATGAGGTGATTGTAAACCAAAGTACAACAAATGTAACACGCATGACTTTCACACCAACCATCAGAGTGGTGCAAGCGACATTTTAATGCCCCCCCAGGGCTGGTGTTTGCGTCTTTGAATCATAAAGTTTGTATTCAGGTAGTAAAGTCATGAGTTTAGTGAGGCAATTTGCGACCAAAAGCGTCTTTAAAGCCTTTTGAGTTGCCATTGGAGCTTTCAGCCACGCCTTACCCTTCTTTTAATTACCTCCAAACACTCAACCCCCCCTCCTGCTTCCTCCAACAAGGTTACGGTGAGGACAGAAGAATGCACGGAGTCAAAGAGACACCCTAAACGCTGTTTGCCCGGAGAACAGCCGGCAAACTGAAAGCTAATCAAGAAAAGCAAGAAACCCCCACAAAGTTCAACAAAGCATCTCAGCGCTGCCAAACACACAAAGATTACACTTTGTGCGTGTGCGCGTGTGTGTGTGTGTATGGGGGGAGCATCACATTTAGAGGTAATCCACTTAATGGAGAGTGGTTGTAGTCTTGTACAAAAGAGTTCTGTGTGCCATAAATCGCATTAAAAAGACATTGTGGGATTATCTTATGACATTTCTCCACAAACAGTTCTATAAATACACTCAAGGACACTTCATTAGGGAAGGAATCACCTTGTAAATAAATACTTTCACATATTATAGCTAAAGGCCACGCTCATTTATCATCAAGTGAACATATACTGTATTATGTATTATTATTTTATTATTCTCAACTGAACTTGGGCTGCACGGTGGCCCAGTGGTTAGCATGTTGGCCGCACAGTCAGGAGATCAGAACCTGCGTTCGAGACTCCGTTGGGCCTCTCTGCGTGGAGTTTGCATGTTCTCCCCGTGCGTGTGTGGGTTTTCTGCGGGTATTCCGGTTTCCTCCCACATTCCAAAAACATGCATGTTAGGTTAATTGGAGACTCTAAATTGTCCATAGGTATGAATGTGAGTGGGAATGCTTGTTTGTCTATATGTGCCCTGTCCTGTGCCCAGTCCAGGGTGTACCCCGCCTCTCACCCAAAGTCAGCTGGCTCCAGCATACCCCCACCACCATAACGAGGATAAGCGGCATCGAAAACGGATGGATGGATGAATTTAACTTTTTTGTTTATCCATCCATCCTCTTCTGCTTACACGGGTCTGAGTGTCTCATGAGGGAAGCCCAGACTTCCCAGCCTTGGACAACATACAGTATGCAAAAGTTTGGGCACCCCTGACAATTTCCATCATTTTCACTGACAAATCACTGGGTGTTAGTAGAATGAATGTACCTTTTAATTTTAATATATCAAATAACTGACGGACAGAGCAATATTTCAGGAGTGGAATGAGGTTTATTGGATCAACAGAACATGTGCGCTATGCATCACCACAGCAATTTATTGGCTTGTCCAAATGTTCTTTTGCATACCTCAGGCGACCCTGTTTGTGTTGATGTTGTAGTTCTTTGGAAGTGGTCTGTGGGTTGTTTGACAGTTCTCACCATGTGTCGCCTTTGCCTTTCTGAAATGTTTCCTGGCCTACTACTTCTGGCTTTAACAATAACTTTGTTTGCGGTCTCCAATTTCCTCATGATGTTCCCCACTGTAGAAACTAATAGCTAAAATCTCTGAGATGTCTTTTTGTAGCCTTTGCATAAACCTTGATGTAGAACCATCTTATTTCAGGTCATTTGACAGCTGTTCTGAGTTGCTCGTCTTCACAGGAGATTCAAAGAGATTTGCAACTGGCCATCTTAAATACCTTTGATTAGATGATTGGCTGCATCGATCTATGAAATTCAAGACTTAAAGAGCTCACAAAACCCGTTTTGTGTTCCAGTGAGCCAGTGTGAGGTAGAGGTATCCAAATCAACAAAATAACAGGGGTGCCCACATTTCTGCACCCTTCTAATTTTGTTTTGATGCATATTGACAATCCAACAAACCTCATTTCTCTTCAGAAATACTTCTGTATGTTATGTTTTATATCAAAATGAAATAACAGATCCACATATTCATTGATTTATGAATAAAAATGTTGGGAATCGTCAGGGGTGCCCAACGGTGATTTTTTAAAAATGTGTTGTTTACGTTCTGTCGTATTGTCCCTTGACAAGATGTACTGGAATGAAAATGTGTTGTCTGCCATGAAAGGCAAGGGGAAGGAGGATGCTTGCAAATCACGTTAAGTGTTTTGACGTGCAGGTTTAAGTCATCATTGGATTTAGATAAGCGGGGAATTCCATCCGATTCCATTCTGGCAACAGTCCTGTCGTATATCACCTGGAGGCTGGAGCGCTCAGATTATATCACAGGCGCCATCACACGTGGAGCAATGGAAAGATGCGTGTTGGTGCAGCCGTGCAGCCTCCCTGCAGGGGCGCCATTGGAGCTCCTTTGCAGCATCTGTGCTCCTAAGAAGCAGTGCTTCAGCTGTAACAGATCGTTTGTACTTTGAATGGAATGAATTTGCCGGGTGCGTGGTCCACAAAGCCAAATAACTGCTGGGGCCTCTGAATTTGCACTGGGTCAAAAAGCGACTGTAGCTGACGTAATTTTTATATCTGTGGTTGGCATCTAGCAGCTTTATTTACTTCTGTATGCGCTTTCAAGTGTTCATCAGCCCTATTAATGCTGACTCAGCAGGTTGCTCCTTACCACCATTACAACATTGGTAGTATACCTGTTTCCAAATGACCATGTGGTCAAAGAGAGCTATGTTTTCCTTTCCACTTTCTCATGCACTCCATATCATTATTTAATATTATTTAATAGTCGTTATGTATAACAACTTTTCACATTTAGCAAATGACAGTCTCTCTTCGATTTATGGAAGCACACTTAACAACCCTCTTGGTAATATTAAAAATGCTTCACTTATTTTTACTCTTGGCAGATGTAAAAATGTTATTATGCAACTACGAGTATATTTAATTACATTTGACTCGAACTATTTACAGTGGTGTGAAAAAGTGTTTGCCCCCTTCCTGATTTCTTATTTTTTTGCATGTTTGTGACACTTAAATGTTTCAGATCATCAAACAAATTTAAATATTAGTCAATGACAACACAACTGAACACAAAATGCACTTTTTAAATGAAACCTTTTATTATTAACGGAGAAAAAATGTCCAAACCTACGTGGCCCTGTGTGGAAAACTGATTGCCCCCCGCGTTAAAACATAAATTAACTGAGATTAATTGGTTATTAAAAAGGTTATAAAGACATTTCTAAAGCTTTAGGACTCCAGCCAACCACAGCGAAAGCAATTATCCACAAATGGCAAAAACATGGAACAGTGGTGAATCTTCCCAGGAGTGGCCGGCCAACCAAAATGACCCCAAGAGCGCAGTGACGACTCATCCAAGAGGTCACAAAAGACCCCAACCTGAATTTTTTGGAAGGTGTGTGTCCCATTACATCTGGCGTAAAAGTAACGCCGCATTTCAGAAAAAGAAGATCATAACAACAGTAAAATATGGTGGTGGTAGTGTGATGGTCTGGTGCCGTTTTGCTACTTCAGGACCTGAAAGACTTGATAAATGGAAAGCTGTGATAAATGGAAAAATCAGTTCTGCTTTCTACAAAGAAACCCTGAAGGAGAATGTCCGGCCATCTGTTGGTGATCTCAAGCTGAAACCAACTTGGGTTCTGCAGCAGGACAATGATCCAAAACACACCAGCAAGTCCACCTCTGGATGAAAGAAAAATTAAATGAAGACTTTGGAGTGGCCTAGTCAAAGTCCTGACCTGAATCCTATTGAGATGCTGTGGTATGACCTTAAAAAGGCGCTTCATGCTGGAAAAGCCTCCAATGTGGCTGAATGACAACAATTCTGCAAAGATGAGTGGGCCAAAATTCCTCCACAGCGTGTAAGAGACTCATTGCAAGTTATCACAAACGCTTGATTGCAGTTGTTGTTGCTAAGGGTGGCCAACCACTTATTAGGTTTAGGGGGAAATCACTTTTCCACACAGGACCATGTAGCTTTGGATTTTTTTTTCTCCCTTAATAATAAAAAGTTTCATTTAAAAAGTGCATTTTGTGTTTGGTTGTGTTGTCATTGACTAATATTTAAATTAGTTCAATGATCTGAAACATTTAAGTGTGACAAACAGAAATCAGGAAGGGGAAACACCTTTTTCACACCACTGTACATGATTTCCCATGAACTGCTTTAAAATTTGAACTAAAGGGAGGCTGACCCGGTCCGAAAATAGATTTTTTTTTGTAGGTGTATTTTCATTCCCTTTTAAACTCTAGACCGGGGGGGGTCCAAACCGTTTCCAGTGAGGGCCACTTAGTGAAAAATGAAAAGATACAACTTAGCAACTTTTGTAAAGCTATGCTAAGTCAGGGGTGGCCATTACGTCGATCACGAGCTACCGGTAGATCACCAAGGTAGTTTGGGTCGATCGCGTAAACGTCACTTTGTAGTTGTCATATGACATCAGTCAGCTGACATTAAGCTCCCCTCCTGATTCGCGCTTGCTCCCCCGCAGCGTTTCAAGCTACACGAAGATGCAACTTTCATCTTTATTATTGTGATGATGGATGAACTAACTCTGCGGTCAGATGTCTATATCTATATCTATGTCTATATCTATATCTATATCTATATCTATATCTATATCTATATCTATATCTATAACAAAAGTTATCTGTTCACTTGTAGCGGCTAGCTACGTAGAAAAAATGTGTATTGTTTGCTGGCTTTGCTTGGCGTCATGAACTCTACTACAGAAATCAGTGTTTTCTACACGTTGGCTTCTTAAACTATTATTTCACGATGAAATGCAAAATGTGCCCATTGGTGAAACCTTTTCAATATGTTGCCTTGACTTGGGCTGCATTGTCTTTTGCATCATCATTTTAAATTCTTGTATATGGCTAATGTTTGCTAGCAAATGCTAACTGGACGTAATACATGAAGTGTGTGCCCTAATGAACGTTACATAGCTAATGTGACTGACTTATCACCAGTACTATTTAACTATTTAGGAGTTATGTGTATTATCTTTATTTCCATATTGAGGTGAATTATGATAGCAACTACTTTGATGACCTGTAAACTTAGAAAATGTGAATGTGAAATACTAATCATTCATATTTACAATAGAATTTCATAGTTTCCTGGTTACATTTTGTATATGTTATATGTTTTATAGAAAGAGGTAGATCATTTGGACTTGTACTTGCATGCTGACAAAGTGCGTGTACTCCTGATGTACATGTATAACCTACATAAATACATACTCATATTTTATTAAAATAAATATAGTAAATGTATATACATTCTATATTTATAGTAGTAGGTAGATCTTTGGGACTTGGTCATTTTAAAAGTAGCTCACAGGCTAAATAAGTGTGAGCACCCCTGTGCTAAGTAGTAGGATTCCAAAACCAATCATACAACCGATACCGATCACATGGATGAACTATAAATTTTTCAATTTATGATGAGTATTATTGGCCAAGGGTGCCATATAAGGGGAAAGGTTGGGACAATTCCAAGGTCCCCTGACTGCCATGGGGCCCAAAAAATAGGTAATTCATTTTTTTTTCCCCATGGGGCCCAGAATTCCTGGTGCACCCCTACTATTGGCTATATGACATGAAAAAAGGAAGCAAAAATCACCTTCATTTATTTACAGTATCTCTTGTGAAACTAACAGAGGTGCCTTCTTTAAGGAGACTTTTGGGTGGGAGAGTACATTGGTGGAGTTCGAGCAGGACTTCCACGTAGCACATAGGTGGGCTCCAGGTGAGAGAGCAGTCGGCGAACCCGGTGGCTTCCACCGCTGAGAAAGGCTGCTCGTCTAGTCAGTTATTTTTCGGGTTATTTGCGTTATACTTCTGACTGCCACGCTCATACAGGCGAGTGTCCAGTGTTGGCTGCGTTACCTGCCGTGTGACCGATGCTCCACCGTGAGCCTCACCATACTCCGTCAAGTATGTTCTTCAAATGCTGTGTAAAATTAAAGCTTTTTAATGTGCTACCCCCGCAAGACATGTTTTATGCCATGTTTTTCATGTTGTATCACTCTCACAAATGGCACGCAAGTTGCACAGGGCAGAAATGTTTGTTTTGGTTTTGGCACGCCTGAGCAGTGTGAAGGAAAGTGGGCGTGGGACGCAGCTCCAAGACGTTAGAGCAAGACACTACACTGCACACGGGCATGGCGATAGGCTGCATGCTGCAATAGTACTAGCCAGAGGTGATGCCTGTCGTGCTTTTCCACGGAAATTGGCCGATATCGATTAGTGGCCGATCGATCGTAGCATCCTTGCTAAGACGTACATATTTCAAGAAAAAACTGCATGTCAGATTTGTCATATAAGTGGAAATGCCTATTTTTAGTATCAACATGCCCCCCCCCCCCCCCCCCCCCCCTCCCCCCGGCCAAAAAAAAATTGTCCAAATACTTCAACTTTTCGTTTTAAATAATCTTTGTGAATTTTCTTCTCGTAATATTTTGACTTTATTCCCATAATATTATAACTTTTCCCCTGACCTATTTTTAGTTTATGTTCTTTTGTTTGTCTCTCATATTACGACTTCAAAAAGGAAAGTCTTTCTTCTTTGATATTTCAACTGTTTTACTAAAATGACATGACTTTTGGTCATAATGTTACAAGTTTATTCTCGTAAAATTGTGAATTGACTGTGAAAATAAAAATGTTACAAGAACTTGATTCTTGTCCAATTATAGTTGGTTTTTTTCATGCTCCTACTATTTCAACGTTCTTCAAGTAAATTTTATTCTCATAATTATAACTTTATTCTCATTATATTTTGACTTTATTTATTTATTTCTCGTAAAAGAACTTTTTTCCGGAGCCTAATTTTCCAAAAATGACAACTTTGTTGTTTTGTTTGCTTTTCATAAATACAACTTTTTAAAATTAAAATTTCTTTAATATTTCAACTTTATGCTACTAAAATGGCATTATTTGACTCACAATATTATGATGTTATTCTCATAAAAAATTATGACTTTTTCTCATGAGATTTTTCTCTTTAACATTTTCACTTTACTCTTGTAAAATTACTGCTGATTTCTCCATTTTTTATGTTTTACTTTTATGAAATTAAAGTTAAATTATTAGGATGTGCCACAAGGGCCAATAAATAAACAGCCAGGGGCTGCACATGGCCCCTGGTCTGCACTTTGGACACCCTTGCTGTAGCCGCATACTGACACTGGATAGTAAAATAATACGAGTGAACACGCAAAATATGCTGCCCTCTGCATACAAATACCACAGAAAGTTGCAATCAAGCAACGTTGCATTTAGTGACAATCATAACAGAATCTGCCATCTAAGCCAATAAATAGCAGAAACAGCTTGTTTTTTTCTTTTTTTTAAGTAGTTCTGTTCTTTTATGTGCATGGAAGCACATCTTCCTGACCTTTGACCAGGTACTACCCCTGTAAGAAGGCCTTGACCATAATGACACCCTTAAAGACTCAACTAAAATCACAGCTGGACTACCATCACGTGTTATTGCTCCCATCCTCCACGCACACAAACACGCACAAGCTGTTTCCTTCCATCACACTTAAAATATATGAGCCATAAAAGCCTGTCGAGTATCTCTCTCTCCGTCACTTAACTCTGGCATCTGTCCGAAACGCCCCAATTTGTCAACTTCAGCCCCCCCAAGGACCTGTGCGGTGGTTGTATGTTTACGGAGAAGGAGGGTTTAGCTTTGCAACCAGAGAGAGCATTCTCCAGGATTAGTTTTGGACATCCATCACTTTTCCCAAGCTGGAGTCCATGCAAGGCTCCGGTATCCTGCCTGAGATCCACACGCTGATAACATGCACTCCTACCTTTCCCCTCTTCCTTATTTGGCTTGAGCTCGGATTCCGAATGGTGATTATACAGGCATACCACTGGATGGTGACGTTTTTTCTATATTTTCAGGATGTAATTTATCGTTGGAATAAAGCTCTAATAATCCAGTAACAATGAGAGTAATACTATTGCTTCCACATGACTGGCATAACGTTGCATGAAAAGCATGGAGCTCACATTTGATGGCCCAAGCGTCGCGCAATAAAATCTGGTCTAAAATTACATTCCCGAAATGGGCCCTGCCACCAGTTTCACAGGTCATCACAAAATCTGGTGGCAACATCAATCATGAAAGGACACACAAAATAGTCTCAAGAACCCATGTTGGAAAACAAACGGGAAGTCGGACATTTTGGGCAAAAACCAGGGACCGTACTTAGACAAACTCGTCCTAGGGTTTGTTTTTATTCATGAAATGAATTGCTTTGTCATATAAAAACAAAAAAAGCCAAGAGTTGGGCACAGGAAATGATCTCTGAAAAGGCCAGTACCCAAACTCAAGCACCCATCATTTTATGGCTAATATATACTTATTTCACAACCAATTTACAGATTTCACTGCCTTTTTTAATTAGTTAATGACATGTCTAATTATTGAATGGTATTTGTATTTATTGATTTTAGTATTATTTCAGGCACTTGCACTTGTTTAATCAGGGCTCCGGACTGCAACGAAGTGGTCGCACTTTGCGACTAAAAAATGAGACATGGCGAGTCAACTTGGCGAGTCGTGCGTGTGCGACCAGATAAAAGTACAGTCGTTGGCAAGTGAGGCACTTTGTCCCTTGTTACTGTAAGAATGATGGAACATGTGGAGTCAATTGACGACAGCTTGTGACAGTCTACGCCTATCCACACCAGCGTGTACGATCGCTCATACTTTTCTTCCATCTTTGATTGCACACTTCTCTCTCGCTCTCTGTTTCTGCTCCACGGACTCCAAATGTGACTCTTTTACTTCTAACTACTGTGACATTTTGTCTTTAAAACATATGATGCCCAACGGAGATTCCAACCCAGATCTTCCCGATCCAACATGCTAACCACTATATTAACCACAATGTTGCTATTTTAGTCTTGATTCACGCGCTTAAAGGGCCCCCGACAGGATTCATCAACTTTGCTGAAATGTGTCACATATTGTTTGTAATTATGTTCTACATTGTTCCATTCTTGAGAGCGAACGATCAATTCGCAAAAATGACACGGCGCCACCAATGACAAACTAGCTCTCCGTTACAGTCCGCTTGCATTGGGACCAAGTGGCGCAGTAGTCCCGGGCTGGAGCAGTAGCGTGCAGCGTGATAGCGGCCATTTTAGATGATCGTTCAAGGCACACAGAACACTGCGTTCTAAGGCTATATAAACTTTGGCTATATATTCCACCTTTCCAGCAGTAGAACATAGGTAAGTTTCAGGAAAATATCAGTTGCCGACTAGAAAAGGTGTGTGCACGCGTGTGCATGTGTTAAAAAAGCCCCACAATACGTTTTTTTTCCTCCTTGTGGTACCCAACGTAACAGCTGCTTGTATGCAAGGGCTTCCTCTTCCTGTTCTCAGCCCTTTTATCAAATGCACTTCTGCCACCTAGTGGCCGTTTTGGTGGCATTAAAATTCCTCTCAAGTCCAATCCATTTGTGAGGAGTCGCATCAGCACTCGTATAAGATGTCTAAATGCCTTGTTGGGATCAGGCGTTCGGGTTTATAAGCACGTGTAACTACGTTTTTGGTGTTGAATGAGTTAAGTACATTTTTTTGGAAATCCTGTACACAAAAAGAAATGGTGGTACCTTGGTGGAGGTAATAAAGAGCAGGATTTGGTATTGTGGAGTGGACAATCCTGCATAAAACAGGCACTTCATCATAAAACTAGTATGAAGCACGAGTGTATTTCAACGATTTTGCAGCTCTTTCTTGTGTGTCCTAATGATAATCTCTGACGTTTCCACGTCTCCAGAACCAGTCTGGACTTGCTCGTCCCGCATCCTCAGCCTCATCCGCCGCGTTTGATCTACTCTGCAATTACAGCGTGTAGCAATCAGCTCCCCGTCCCGAAGACCGTGATAGAAGTTGAAAGTGTGCACACTCATTGTTGACACACACAAACACTGCTCGCTATGTCCAGCAGCATCTTTTTTAATCAAAGATGCACTTTTTTTTTCCATGTGCAGAACTCCATCGATGTTTTCACCCAATTCATTACATATTCATTACATTTATTTAATTTTTTTGTATTACTTAATAACATTGAATTATTTAATGGCATTTTTTATTTTTTTATTTATTACTTGAAGATTTGTTATTTATTTCATTGATTTTTCTCTACTATTTGATGGCTTTTAAAAAATGGATTTCATAGATTGTTTTGTATTTGGCTTTTTTAAAATTTATTTTAATCATGTTTTGTATTATTTAGTGGCATTTTTTGAATTCATTTCTTTATTTTATTGATTTATTGGCATTATTTAATGGCTTTTTTGTTGATTTAATAGATTTTTTGGTATTAATAAACAGCATTTTTAATCTATTCAATTCTTTTTTTGTATTATTTAATGCCATTTTTTATTTATTTGAGAAATTGTTCTGGTTTTATTTAATGGCATTTTTAAATGTATTTAATAGATTTTTAAATAATATTTAACGATGTTTTAAATGTATTTTATACATTTTTAAATATTATTTAACAATGTTTTAAATGGATTTAATTAGTTTATTGTATTATTGAATAACATTTTATGTATATAATTAATTTATTGTATTATTTAATCCATCCATCCATTTTCTATATCGCTTCTCATTAGGGTGGCGGGGGTATGCTGGAGCCTATCCCAGCTGACTTCGGGCGACAGGCGAGGTACACCCTGGACTGGTCTGTATTATTTAATGACATTTTTAAAATGTATTTAATAGATTTTTTTAAAAAGCCATTAAATAATACTAAAACAACTCACTTAATTCATATTTTACATTATCTAATAGCATTTCTATTTATCTACTAGATTTGTTGAATTACATAATGTTTTTTATGCCATTGTTTATTTATTTAATATATATTGTGTATTATTTAATGGTATTTTTATTTTTAAAATGTATTATTTAATGTATTTTAATTTATGTAAAAGATTCTTTGTATTATATAATTGGATTTTGTTTATTTCATAGACTTTTGGTATTATTTAATGGCATTTTAATTATTTTTTTTTATTAGGTATATAATGCCATTTTTATTTACTTTGTAGATTTTGGGGTATTTGTTTGCACAAATGCACAAGATGCATTTTTTTATGTGCAAATGTTTTCCGTCCCAAACTTGCTCACATTTGACACACACATGCTTGTCAGTCCTGAGTAGTGAAAAACAAATTTGGTGGCGATTCGGTGATGATTCAGTTCCAGCCGGGTTTTGTAAAATTGTATGAATAATTTCAAGTCAGTCCCACGTATGGGATTGAAAACAGCGCCACCGTGTGGTGTATTTGTCAGGAAAATAATAGCACAGGCAACACAGCACAAATGTTCCCAGCATAAAGGTCATGCCCAGCCGACATGTCTTGTCATGTCCCCCCCCAACCCCCCGCCCCATGAAAGAAGTCCTACTGTATACTTGTATAAGGTGAAGCATTGTTTTATAAACCACCTGCGTGGAATATACGTCTTCCTTTCAAGTGCCTGCGAAGCTCACTGCCAGCCCTCCAATCCGCCGCCGGGGTGTTTATCCAACAAAAGGACTCGGAAGGTATTTCCAACATGATTACAAGATGACAATACAAGAAGAGCGAAGGGGGAAACCCCGAAAAAGAGAGCTCAGGATGTCTCAAAACAAATTAGGAAGTTGTAAAACCATCCAAATGTGCTATTGTACGTGACGAGATTAGTGTCAGGAGGCCACCTGGGCTTGAGGGAACATCTCCAAGTCAAGCAGTCAGGGCCTGAGAACGTGGCAAAGAAAACCAAGCTCATGATCATTTGCCGCACAACGCAGCAGCAACAGAACCAATGTTGTAGTAGCACTAAGTTGATCATTGCATAGCAAACAACAGCACGACAAGCAACACGCATGACTTTCAATTTAATTTTTGTATTAACCCGTGTGGGGTTAGTAAAAAAATAGATCAGGAGCTTGCCTACAGCCACAACTGTTGATGCCAATGCTTCTTTAGAGACATCTGCGGTGATGTGATTTTGAAACTTGAATCTTACATCGAGCACCTGAGACTCAGTGAAACTCGAGTCTTTGTCGAGTAACCGTGAGTCTGTGAAGCTTAAATCTTCATTGAGTACACGCGAGTCAGTGTAAGTTGAGTCTTCGTCAAGTAACTGTGACTGAGTGAAACTCGAGTTTTTGTTGACTCAGGGAAACTTGAATGTTTGTTGAGTACCAATGAGTCAGTGAATCTCATGTCTTTATTGAGTACCCCTGAGTCAATGAAATGCAAGCACCTACGAGTCAGTGAAGCTCAAGTCTTCATGGAGCACACGTGAGTCAGTGTAACTCGAATCTTTGTCGAGCACCTGTCTTTGTCGGGTACCCGTAAGTCAGCGAAACTCGAGTCTTCATCAAGTAACCATTAGTCAGTGAAACTTAAGTCTTCATCCAGCACCTGCGAGTCAGTGTATCTTGGGTTTCTGTCAAGTACCTGAGAGTCAGTGAAACTCGAAACTTTGTTGAGTACTCATGAGTCAGTGAACCTCATGTCTTCATTGAGTACCCTTGAGTCAGTGAAACGCAAGCACCGGTGACTCAATGAGTGTACTCGAGTCTTCGCAGAGCACCTGTGAGTCAGTGTAATGCAAACCTCGAGCATGTTAAGTCAGTGTCTCAGAGTCAGAGTCTCTGTCGAGTAACCGTGAGTCAGTAAAGCTTGAATCTGTCAGTGTAACTCGACTCTGTCGAGCACACATTAGTCATTATAACACAAGTTTATCGAGCACCCATGAGTCAATGAAACTTGAGTCTGTCAAGTCACCGTGAGTCAGTGAAGCTCAAATCTTTGGTGATCAACTCAAGTCTTCGTCCAGCACCTGTGAGTCAATGTAACTTTGTCGAGCACCTGTGAGTCAGTGAAGCTATTCATCAGCATCTGAGTCAGTGAAACTCTATGTTGAGTAACCGTGAGTCGGTAAAACTCCACCCTTTGTAGAGGACTCGTGAGTCAGAAGTCAGAAGGGTTGATTTGAGGCAAGGAGCATATGTGTTGCTCTTTCCACAGGGTTAATACATTCATACAAAAGCAGCTACAATAAGAGTTGCACCATTGCACAATGAATGACATGTTTAGCTGGCGGTGGAGGGATGATTTACGGAGAGAAATATCCGTGTGTCCAAGAGTACAAATGAGCGATTTTTGAACAACTCATTCATGAATCGCACATCTCTACTCACACACAATTTGGGACTGTGGCCAGAAGACTCTGCCCACTGGAGTGCAATGCAATGCAACAGCAGCCAAAAAAGCCAACAGACATTCCCTGAATGGAATGTGCTACGAGCCAAAGGGGAGAAATGAGCCGAGAAGTCTTCCACATTTCCCCCAATTTCTGGTTCTGTTGCCTCATATAAAAACAAACCACAACTATTTGTGCCCCCCCAACACACACTCACATTATTCTACGGTTTTCTTTGAAGGCACTTCAAGGGAATCCCAAACGTTGTGAAATCACAGTGGGATTTCATGTTTACATGCAATATATTAAGCACGTGTTGATTGCATGGGGACACAATGAGTAGTGAAGGGGAGCTACTGACCTCTATGGGTGGCAAGGGGACCTACATGGGCCTTTATAGTACAGTATGAGGTTAAGTGACAATATATTCTGAAACAGAACGGAGCTGGCATTACAGTTCTAGACCAGAGAGCTCCCAGCCTTCTTAAAAGCCTGAATAAAGGGAGTGTTTGTCGAAAGATGACTGGACTGTTTGGTCCATCCATAATTGTTCTCCATGACTTCCTCTGATCACTTCTTCCTCCTGCCGAGCTGATTTAAGCAACTATGGCACTTACTCCTCCCTCTGCCCCTGATCCCAAGCTGCAGGATACTTTTTTCTTTTCTCCTTCCTTGCCCTCCACCTGCCACCACCTCCTTGCTCAGGAGAACCAGGATCGTGCCTTTGGAAGCGTATACACTAACAGATGCATCGGCTTAATTATTGGCAAGGTATGCGATTGCATAAAAATGAAGTCCCACAAAGTAATAGAACCCCTTAAAGAGGTCAAATGACCAGGTACAAAAAACAACAGTGCAAAACACCCATTTTACCAATACAACACAACCTTAAAGCCACAGTACCGCACATTCAGGCAACATTATTAAAAACAGTCATCATGAAGGACACAATACCTACCGCCCTTCATCCACCCTTAGCTAGATGAGCCTGTCCTGTGTTTACACTCACCGCTTTGGGCTTCGCTACGCATCGTCAGTCGGCTACAGACGGGGAAGCTGTACGTTTGATCGTTTAGTTGCTCTTCAGTTTATAGGCTAACCTAGCATAATGTTGCTGTTAAAATGTGTTGTTAGCGCTGTATCTTGCATAGCTATGCTAGTGTTGCTCCACTCCTTAATGTTACATATGAGATGCATGGCATTGCATGGCACATCATCACATTGTACAAGTGCAGAGTATCAGTGTATATGTTAAAAGTGGCTGAAGTGCACATTAGCCTCTGGGGGACAAACACAACTCATGAAAGCCACACACACATATAACGTCATGTTCTCAGCAGAGCTTACGAAAAAGCACTTTGATATCGTTTAACTTCCAGCATCAAGGCAAGATGTTGGCCAATACACTGTTGTGGGAGACTTGTTTAAAATGGCTGAAAATAGACACATAACAATTACCAATAGCAATCCTACGGCCAGCACTACACGGCTCCGTACAAGTAATAAGAAATAACTACCGATTATTATTGTTATTAATAAGCCATATTTGCATATTCAGGTTACACTCACAGGCAACTGCTGAGGGTCCCTGCCCAAAATGTCTCACAAAAACAGATTTTTTTTCTTTGATTTAATACTGTTTTAGTTTGAATTCATGTGCTTAAAACAGAAAATCCGCTTCCTCCTCCCTTCTCATGTTACTGCACATGTGCACATTGATTGCGGAAGAGGGTAGCAAAACAAACTTGCTGACTCACTTTGGAGAAAAATGAAGTGGAGCAGAGCAGAGGGGAAGCGGAGAGGAAAACAAACAGTTTTTAATAAAACTAGCGAAGATGTCAATGTTTTTCACAGTCACAACAAACAGACACACGAGCACAGCAAGTGGCAGCAGCACCAAATGAAGCACAGTCGTTCGTCATTTATGGCGGTTAAATGGTTCCCAGACGGGACCATAGTAAGTGAATTTCAGCGAAAGTACGATTCAATATTAATACATTTCATATTTTCGTAGTTATGGCATACGATCTAAATACGTTGAGTCATCTAGGGAACGTAGTGACCAGTCTAGTGCCTGCCCCACTGAACAATTACTGACACCAAGTGGCCAATGTAGAATACTACATTCAAGTAGAACGCCTCTTCTGCTGTGCTTTTTTTATTTTTATTTTTTACCAATAATAGGCCATATTCAACCACAAAACAGTGATCATTTACTAATGAATTCATTTTTTAAAAACGGCATTAGCGAGGGATGACTTGTACTGTATGTTGAGATGATTCATTGTTAGGTAATAATAACCCCCCAGGAGGATTTGAAGGACCTTATCTAGTTCAGAAAATAGGACAATTTTCCCATATTAACACTTGTTCATCGATGATACAACTTAAGCTTACAGATAACTTTAAAAGATTTCAGAAGCAGGAATAAAGTGGCCTGTTTTCTGTTGCACACACTGAAGACCTTGTGTTGAAGTGAGAACAAATGTTTTGTCAGTACAAGGACTTAATACGCCCCCGTTTGTTCATATGGTGCACACAGCTCAACCAACAACTTCATGCTGTCTCCTTTGTGCTTAGTTCTCCCTGACAATCCAGGCGCACTCGGAATTGTCAGTGACAAGCGCTAATTGTTTTTATTTGTATTCACGTACCGCCTTTGACAATTGGTGTACTTATTTCAGATGGTGCATTGGTGCCCGTGGCAGGACGTCAAAAGCAAAACAAAAATGTATTTTTTTCTACCTTTGTTTGGGTCTACGTAATACTGCTTTAATTGGACGGCACCTTTGGGTCTTTCGAGCCACCAACGTAACACTCACTATCAACATCAGATAATCGTATTACAGTTGACGCTAAAAGTTTTAAACTTGTCTTTGTGTCCCTCGTATATGACGAGTGGCAATAAAGACGCCTGTGAAACGTATCTTCGATGTCTTTCAAAAACGTTGATGCCACGTTTACATGACGTTTTTGCTAACAAGCCATATAGGCTCCATTCCAAGCGGACGTCCAAGTACTTGCAGTTGGCTCAGGCTGGACTTCGGACCCCACTGGTAAGTCGTAGCTCTTATTTAAAATACAAAATTTACTGTCGGGTGGGAATGCCTCGATGACAACTAAGATTGTGAAAAGGTCATTTTACAAAGTATTTTTTCAAATGGATGCAATGCGTATTGTTTGGCCATGAAGGGTCCGTAGTGTGCTTTTATTTTGAAGACCGCACATTACCGGATTATGGAATCACAGGAGTGCCAAAATTAAAAGGTAATACGTGTGGAAATACAAAGAGAATTAATAAGAAAAAATACACATGTAGTCATATTTTTCCATTTTGTCAGTTTTTGGTTTTTTTCCAATTTGCCGTTGGTTTTCCTGTTTTGAATTTGTCTTTTCCACTTGCGTTTTGCCATTGCATTTAGTAATGACAAAGACAAAAGAATGATTTCTGTACTGTCTATTTTTTTCCATTTTGGCGTCGCTTTTCCTGTTTTCTTTCTTTTCCATTTGCGTTTTCATTTAGTCATGACAAATGCAAAAAGAAATTTAAGAAGTTAAGGCATTTACCTCAAGATTGCACCACAGTGCTTCATCCATAACTGCTTTCATCAACGCAGATGTAGCCTTTAAGACTTTCCGTGACATCTTCCACCATCCGAGCAATTGCTCATAATTCTCTTTGAACACCTATTCTCAACTCGTCCACGTCCACCATATTTAAATTTCCCATGTTTACTTTTGATAAACGTGTATTTGCGTCTACTTTGTGTCCGTGACATTATTTCCGGGCTCCCGAGTTGCCATAACTACATAGCCACTGCAAGCAGAAATCGTAATCACGTGTGCAATACGTTTGGTCAGCAAAGGCTGTGGGCGGGTCATTCTTTTGTATTTGCACGCTTTTGCATTTGTCATTACTAAATGAGAAAACACGAGTGGTAAAGACAAAACAGGAAAAGCGAAGCCAAAATGAAAAAAAAAAACAAAGACAATAGAGAAATCATTCTTTTGTCTTTGTCATGACTAAATGCAATGGCAAAACGCAAGTGGAAAAGACACTTACAAAACAGGAAAAACTACGGCAAATTGGAAAAAAAGACAATACAGAAAAAACAATGACAAAATGGTAAAACAAATGACTACATTTGTATATTGATTCTTTGTATTTCCACACGTATTCCCTTTTAATTTTGGCACTCCTGTGGTTCCATACTGGATAAGTGCTGTGCAAATTTAGTAAAGGAAATATTGCATTATCGTAAGTGGTTTACTTGGTCTAAAAAAATGGACAAAAATAGTTTATTAGCCCCAATTTGTGGGACAGTAAACATTTCAAAATGCACCGGCATTGTTTTAATAAGTTTGTCCAGTCACACTGCTTTTCTGAACATTAATGTTAAAATCTCGTCTAGCACATTCTCACGGGACCAATCTCGTGTTTCGTCTCGTGAGTTTGGTGTCTTGTGACACCTATTCAAAAATGCCGAGAAGGTTGGCTGCTAAACTATTTCATTAACACGGACACTATGAACACGTGATTTAAAACTATTTCATTATGAACACATGTGATATTAAAACTATTACATTAACATGACACTATGAACACGTTTTATTACCAATCTGCAAAGAACGACTGTTTTATTACTAATGACACTGGAGAATGACATCTGTCAAAGCTGATGATGATGATGCAAGTTGATACATCTTGATTAATGACATGTTGCTGTATTGTTGCAGAAGACGCCGCTCAAGTGACTCTTAGGCATACAAGCCAACTGGTAAGTAATAATGGATTCCCAAGTATACTCTAATGGCTCAGTACTGGGTAGGCAAGTGGTCATTATTCCGCCATGTTATACAATGGCGTCCTCTGCTGTACAAAGTGTGGCAGTTCACGTGTTCATTTCAATACCTGCTTACAACTAAAGCTGCGGTTGTGTGTACAAATAAAATGACAAAAATAGCTCAGAGTCCTATTGCATGACATTCTCCAATTGTTCTAGCTATTTTGGACGTTTTTTAAAAATATCACGTGATTCATGTTTTCTGAGTGATGTGCAGCGGTTTCACATACAGTAGCAACAAGTTAATTGGTTTCAGACCTGTCCTTGATACTTGTTCTAACATCTCAAGTTGAGTAGGCTCCATCATACAAGAACTTAGAACATGCGGAGAAAGGTAGACAAACCCGGCAAGAAGCCTCAAAAGGCCTTCATCCACCCGATGGCCACCATCCTGTTGACCTTCATCTTTGGAGTCATCCTGGTCCACATGGCACCGTATAACCAGACAGAACAGGGCAGGCAGGCCGCTGCAGAAGCACCAACTGAGGAAGTTCAGGTGAAAGCACACAGATACTTTGTCGTCACATATGGACAGGGAGTACTACAGTAACCCACAACATGAACTCTTGCAGACTCTGGAAAAACGTGTGGACAAGCTGGCGGTGTTGTCAGTATCAGGGGCCGGTGTCGCTGAAGGGAAAGGCAACAATGACAAGTTGGTCTTGGACAATGTGTACATCAACGTGGATGAAGCCTATGACACCAAAACAGGTACCATGTCACATAACTGCTAACAGCATAGATTCTGATAGCTTGTTAGCTCTGAGGGGCGCTAACAAAGGTGTGATTGTCTCCCCGCAGGCATTTTCACAGTGCCTTCAGACGGCGTCTACTTCTTCACCTTCACCTGCCACATGGATGATGGGAACATTAATAGTGGTCTGTATAAGGAGCCGGCTGAGTGGATGATGCAGGTGTCTGACTTCACCAACGCTAAGGACCACAGTGACACCTCCAGCAGGATGATCGACCTGAAGAAGGGAGACAAGCTGTATCTCAAGCATTATGTAAACCATAAGCTTATTCATAACAGACAGACTGTTTTCAGCGTCCTTCGCGTTGATCCCAAGCTGGATGAATCAGCAGGTAAGTCGGAGGAGTAAAGGTCATTTGAGTGGGTTTTGACCTATGACCTGACACCCTGACATGTCATCCTGCAGAAAAACGTGTGGTGGCGTTCTCAGTATCGGGGGGCAACAAAAAGAATGGTAGGAAGTTGGTGTTGGACAACGTGTACGTCAACGTGGGTGACGGCTATAACAGCAGCACAGGTACCATGTAACGGCTAGCATAGCATTTAATCACTGGGGAGGGGGAGCTAAAAAAAGTGTGATTGTCCCCCTGCAGGCTTTTTCACAGCCCCCTACGAGGGCGTCTACTTCTTCACCTTTTCCTGCCACACGGTTGATGGGATGATTGTTGTTGGTGTGTATCGGAAGAAGGTGTATGGGAACAGCAAGTGGATGATGCAGGTGACTGACACCACCATACGCAAGCGCCACAGTGACACCATCAGCAGGATGATACACCTGGAGAAGGGCGACAGCGTGTATGCCTTGCCTTACTTTGGCCATGGGCTTCAACTTCACTACGGACTGACGGTTTTCAGCGGCTTCCTCGTCGATGCGGTGCAGAATCTGAAAGCACGTGTGGACAAGCCGGATGAAGCTAGTAAGTCAAAGGGTAAAGGTCATACGAGTGGGCTTGACCTATGGCCTGACACCTGACATGTCATCCTGCAGAAAAATGTAAGGTGGCGTTCTCAGCATCAGGCGGCAACAAAACGGAAGCTGACAAGTTGGTTTTGAACAACGTGTACGTCAACGTGGGCAACGCCTATAATGACACCGCAGGTACCGTGTGCTATTGGGTGATACTACATGCATTTCTTAATCACTGGGGGGGGGGCGCTAACAAAGTGTGATCGTGTCTCCTTGCAGGCATTTTCACAGCCCCCTGCAAGGGCGTCTACTTCTTCACCTTGAGCTGCCACACGCGTCCTGATGGGATCATTGATGTTGATGTGTTAAGGAAGAAGATGGATGGCAACACAGAGTGGATGATGAGGGTGTCTGACTCCACCAAATATAAGGAACACGGTGGCACCACCAGCAGGATGATCACCCTGGAGGCGGGGGACGGGGTGTATGTCATGCCTAACGCTAACCATACTCTTGTACGTTATTACGGACAAACGGTTTTCAGCGGCTTCTTTGTCGAACCCATGTAAGCTAGAGGTGGCCGCATCCATCCATGATATTATTGATCGGTATTGGATGGATGCTAGCATGATGAGATGGATGGTTTTCTAAGTTTATCAATACGTACAGTGGCGGGCTTAAGGCACCGCATTAAACTACCGCTATCGTCACAATTCGTCACAATTCTATAATATATGTAAGAGGCTTTTTGCAATATGCTGCCAAACTCCACACATCTACATGACAACATAACCTGACCAACATAAAATTAAAAGCTGCCATCCGATTGGACAAAAAAGCCAACATATGCGAGACACATTTACATGACAACATAACCTGACCAACATAAAATTAAAAGCTGCCATCCGATTGGACAAAAAAGCCAACATATGCGAGACACATTTACATGACAACATAACCTGACCAACATAAAATTAAAAGCTGCCATCCGATTGGACAAAAAAGCCAACATACGCAAGTCGCATTTACATGACAACATAGACAAAAAACCCAACTATTGAAACTACTGCAGCGAAGTTGCAAATGTAGGTCAGGTTTTCTGATTGCATTTAGGCCAGCAGAGAAGGCTTTGCTGGCCATTATGACTGCATACCACTGATTCAATAACGGGGATGTCTGATCACATATTGATATTTGAACAGCACCCCTTAGGATTGAACAGTTGGTATTGGCATTACATCTTGCCCGCACCCGCCTTTGAGCAGGTAAGCTAGATGTTTTCCAGGGAAGATAGCCATTTGGTTAAGTTTAGCTGCTATTGTTAGCTATCATTGAATGTATAGCCTATTACAACCACATAAATTGTCATTTATGCTAATTGAGTTATTGAGTTTGAAAGTGCTACTGCTAACATGTTAGGAATTGTTTGCAACTCTGGGGGCGCTAACTTCGGAACATGTTGCACACATTACAGCCTGCCCTCTTCCTGCGCGAACTAGCTTGCCAGTAAATGATTTCGCGGGCGCTAACTTGAAGCATGTTGATGCGGGTGATGTTCTATTGCACAGGTGTCAAACACAAGGCCCGGGGGCCAGATGTGGCCCGCCACATCGTTTTATGCGGCCCGTGAAACCCTTGGAATAATGCATGCCAATAATGCACGTCACCTCTGCCCTTCTAAATGTATTGATCTGTCTTTTTGACAGAAAGATTGTACTGCATGCGGTTCTTGTAAACGTCAGTATAATCATGCAGCAAGATAACGTATTTTTCAAAAACATACTTGAATGTCTGCATGTCACCATGATATTCTCACTTCTCATTTCGAAGCAAGTTATCCATCAATTTTGTTAGTAAAAATATAATAATCTAATGCATGGGCAACTAATATGAGGTTATAGTTACAATGGGGGCAGCCGTAACTGATGTGGCCCTCAATTGACACCCCTGCAGTCTCATTAAATGTTTGTATTTGATA
The DNA here is from genome assembly GCF_027744805.1 of Dunckerocampus dactyliophorus. Classification (NCBI taxonomy): domain Eukaryota; kingdom Metazoa; phylum Chordata; class Actinopteri; order Syngnathiformes; family Syngnathidae; genus Dunckerocampus; species Dunckerocampus dactyliophorus. The sequence goes on along the minus strand of NC_072823.1, from coordinate 29,233,773 downwards.
CGGTTTTTCATTTTACAAGTGTGCATTGTGAATTAAGGGTGTCACGATAAATCCACGATGTTTGCGTCATTGACAGTTTGTATGCGTGACTTATGCGTCATGCTTTGAAGTGTTGAAGGAGTGATGCTGGGAACAGCGAGTGCAGGAAGGGTTCTAGTGTGGTTCATGTGCGCCAGCCGCACGCGAGACACCCTATTCATGTATGGGATTATATGGTTTTCACATGCTCACCAAATGTCACTGGATGCTTGAATTTCCTTTGGGATCAATAAAGTTGCGTGGCACAAGTGGTCTCCCAATGTTTACCTCAGCAAGATGAAAGTTTTTCATAAAATGTTAGGGGGCTGCAAGGTCCTTTGTGGGACCTGTGGACATTTTTGGGTTGGCAACCGACGACTAACTCAAGCCATTGCCGCTGTTGCTCTGCAGGCTCCAGTCGTAATGGCACACGACGGGTGTTGAAAAGGCATCAACGTCCACATCGCCAACCCTGGTGCAAGTCAATTCGCAGGCTGTGGAAACGAGGCTATTGGGGTGATGCATGACTTTGGCGCCCTCTGGTGTCATCAGTCTGACAAGTCACCCTATCGGTACCAGTCGCCGACCAACTCGACTATCTGATCCCGTTGCCCAGAGCAACTGTCTTCACTTCCATCCTTATGCTAAGCTGATGGGTTAGACCATGTGTCTAAATGGGGATGTGGAATGCTATAGTGAACAATAGGTTCTGTTTTGTGCACAACACACTCCAGGTCATCAAATGTCGCTGTCACAAGCCGCTCATCCTGTTCCATAGTGTCCTTTTCAACAGGAAGCATGTGATTGCTGCTCTTTGAGAAGCATCCCATCCGCTGCACACCAGCCTGAAGTACTGTACATGCTGGTAAAAACTGTCGGCCTGTCTGCGCTATTCTTTTGAATTACGGGAGTAATTCCGCACGCTTGTCGTGCGCTGGTACCTCCGCCCGGGGTTTTGGGACTGGACTCTTGGCTGGAACATGTGGGTTCCGTGCCTGGATGGCGGCAAGGTGTAGGTGTGTTGACTGGTCAAAATGCGTACCTGTTGGTCACACTGCAGGAGGGGAGGGCACTGATGTAATACATTTTTTCTAATACTCTGGCAATCAACTGGCAAAAGCCCAAAGATCGACTAGTGGCTCGCGATCAATGGGTTGGTAGACGCAGCGAGAGGTGCCGGGGCTTCAAAGCGTGTGTTGAGTAATGAGTGGGTGCTTCCGCGAAGCGTGAGACGAGGCTTGATACATTGAGGGAAGGAAATGATGTCCTGGCTGTACCACGTGACAGAGTCGGGAAGTGGTCCAGAATTTGGCGCAATATTTGACAGCAATATAAACCCCTCAGGCTTAGACCTTAAAATGTGGGGTTTTGTGGCGTTTGGATAGTGTTGATACATACTGTTTCAAAAACAATCACAATTTTGTATATGTGCATGGCTCAGATCAAGGCTACCAAGTGTTACATTCCATTCCATTCCATTTTCCTCCGCTTATCCGGGTCCGGGTCGCGGGGGCAGCAGTCTCAGCAGGGAAGCCCAGACTTCCCGGTCCCCGACCACCTCCTCCAGCTCCACCGGGAGGACACCAAGGCGTTCCCAGGCCAGCTGTGAGACATAATCCCTCCAGCGTGTACTAGGTCTTCCCCGGGGCCTTCTCCCGGCTGGGCATGCCCAAAACACCACCAGGGAGGCGTCCGGGAGGCATCCGGACTAGATGCCCGAGCCACCTCAGCTGGCTCCTCTCGATGTGAAGGAGCAGCGGCTCTACTCTGAGCTCCTCCCGGATAACCGAGCTCCTCACCCTGTCTCTTAGGGTGAGTCCCGCTACCCTACGAAGAAAACTCATTTCAGCCGCTTGTATCCGCGATCTCGTTCTTTCGGTCATGACCCAAAGCTCATGACCATAGGTGAGGGTGGGAACATAGATCGAACGGTAAATTGAGAGCTTTGCCTTCCGGCTCAGCTCTCTCTTCACCACGACGGTCCGGTACAGCGACCGCATTACTGCAGACGTTGCGCCGATCCGCCTATTGACCTCACGCTCCAACCTTACCTCACTCGTGAACAAGACCCCGAGATACTTGAACTCCTCCACCTGGGGCAGGACCTCATTCCCAACCCGGAGGGAGCAATCCACCCTTTTCCGACTGAGAACCATGGCCTCGGATTTGGAGGTGCTGAGTCTCATCCCAGAAGCTTCACACTCAGATGCAAACCGTCCCAGTAAACGCTGCAGGTCACAGCCCGATGAGGCCATCAGGACCACATCGTCTGCAAATAGCAGAGATGAGATCCTAGTGCCCCCGAACTGGACTCCCTCGACACCTTGGCTGCGCCTAGAAATTCTGTCCATGAAAATTATAAACAGAATCGGTGACAAAGGGCAGCCTTGGCGGAGGCCAACGTTCACCGGAAACAGGCTTGACTTACTACTGGCAATGCGAACCAGGCTCCTGCTCCGGTTGTACAAGGACTGAATGGCACGTAGTAGCGCGCCACCAATCCCATACTCCCGGAGCACCCCCCACAGGACACCGCGAGGGACACAGTTGAATGCCTTTTCCAGGTCCACAGAGCACATGTAGACCGGTTGGGCAAACTCCCAAGTACCCTCCAGGACCCTTGCAAGGGTGTAGAGCTGGTCCAGTGTTCCGCGACCAGGACGAAAACCACATTGCACCTCCTGTAGCCGAGGTTCGATTAACGGTCGTACCCTTCTTTCCAGCACCCTGGAATAGACTTTCCCAGGGAGGCTGAGGAGTGTGATCCCCCTATAGTTTGAACACACCCTCCGGTCACCCTTCTTGAAAAGGGGGACCACCACCCCAGTCTGCCAATCCAGAGGTAATGTTCCCGACTTCCATGTTGAAGAGACGTGTCAGCCAAGACAGTCCCGCAACATCCAGAGCCTTGAGGAATTCAGGGCGAAACTCGTCCACCCCCGGAGCTTTACCACTGGGGAGCATTTTGACTACCCCAGATACCTCAGCCACGGTGACGGAACTGTCCGCGTTCGTATCCTCAGTCTCTGCTTCCTCTATGGAAGGTATGTCAGTAGGATTGAGAAGAATGAGATGAACGAGAGGGTCATCTCCCTACGCCTTCGGATTGGGGAAAGGGTTCTGACTGTCATTTGTGCGTACGCGCCAAACGGCAGTTCAGAGTACCCAGCCTTCCTGGAGTCCATCAGAGGGGTGCTGGAGAGCACCCCAACTGGTGACTCTGTCGTTTTACTGGGAGACTTCAACGCCAATGTGGGCAATGACAGTGTGACCTGGAGGGGCGTGATTGGGAGGAACGGCCTCCCCGATCTGAACCCGTGCGGTGTGATGTTGTTGGACTTCTGTGCGAACCACAGTTTGTCCATCACAAACACCATGTTCCAGCATAAGGATGTCCATAAGTGCACATGGCACCAGGACACCCTAAGCCACAGGTCTATGATCGACTTTGTAGTCGTATCATCAGACCTGCGTCCGCATGTTTTGGACACACGGGTAAAGAGGGGGGCTGAGCTGTCAACTGATCACCACTTGGTGATGAGTTGGATTAGATGGCGGGGGAGGATGCCGGACAGACCCGGGAGACCCAAACGTGTAGTGAGGGTGTGCTGGGAACGTTTGGCAGAGTCTCCTGTTCGTCGAGTCTTCAGCTCTCACCTCCGGCAGAGCTTCTCCTGCATCCCGGGGGAGGACGAGGATATCGAGTCCGAATGGGCTCTATTCCGTGCCTCCATTGCTGAGGCAGCCGATCGGAGCTGCAGCCGCAAGGTGGTCGGTGCCAGCCGTGGCGGTAAGCCCCGAACCCAATGGTGGACACCAGAGGTCATGGCTGCTGTCAAGCTGAAGAAGGACTCCTATCGAGCATGGATGGCTTGTGGGACTCCTGAAGCAGCTGACGGGTACCGGCAGGCCAAGCGGCGCGCCAGGATTCAGTGAAATGCACTGAGTGAGTGGTTCTTGAATAATCATGGTAAAGACCTAAAATTATAAGGCCATCTTTGACCTCCCCCGAGGGACATGCCGATCGCTTCAGGGTTAAATACGGAGCAATTTATCAATGAACATGCTAGAATTTATTTGGTTCGGATAAATGTCAACGACATATAATACGACGGATAAAAGTAAGTAAAATACGACCAGTAATGATGAATCATTTTGCCCACTTTGCATGTTTTTTTCACCGCTTCGTGCACAGGAGACGAACGGCGACTTACGAGAGGTAAAAACGGCTGTCAAAACGAGTTACACTGCTCGAGAAACACAAAATTTGTAACTCACCCGACGAAAAAAATCATTTCAAAGGGCATAAAGATCTTCTCCAATATATGTAAAAATGAAAAAAATCTGACCTTAGACTTGACAATGGTTGTTAAACCACTGATTGCTCGTCGAATTGAATGATGCTGCTTCTCTGAGGTCGTGACTGAACGTACATTACGCTAACACAAAATGGCGGACACGGTGAAACATTCCCCTGCTGAACGCGTATTTGGCGAATAACCGGCGGAAGGACACAAGTTTTGTTTGGCCCAAGAAGGCACTTTTTATGTTCAAATTCAATATTTACTAGCAATACGCAATTTACGCCGTGAGCTCGAAGTGTATGTACATAACGGGCCGGACACGAAATTTGGGTGTTTTAGACTTTTGTTCAAATAATCTTACTTTACTCCTTTATACACAAAAAAATCACTTTAGTTGCAGAGTTGAGTAATTATTCCATGAATATTTACCATTGTAATCATCATGGGGTTTGTTTTCCATGGAATTATGTTCTTCAAAATTTTCATCGGCAGGCGGACACGAAGGTTATGTACGTTTCACTAATGATTACACGACAGTTTTTTTTTTTACACTGAGAATATTTGAATAAAACACATTAGAAACCAATTTCAGACATCATTCTTTAATTCAAAGTAGAAAGCATGACAAAATTATCAGAAAATATTAATTTCACAACAAAAGTAGACATGCTTTACATGTAACATTTCAATGTCCAAATTTTGACACTTTTTTTACAACAAAGCCGTGCTAGCGCAAAATAAAAACATGAACAGGCTTAATTTATGGTTTGGTAAGCTTCCTCACTCTAAATGGCAGAGTGATAGGGATAGTACAGTACACATTGTTACAACAACAATTTCAAATACTACTCAAGTGAAGTTAAAGACAGCAAAGGGTACCCTTGATCTGAGCCATGCACATACATAAAATCATACTTTGTCAATTATTTGGTCATACATTTTTGTAGTACCTAGTCATTTCCAAGAGCCAATGAAGATACAGCTGCCTGTAATTGGATCCAAGGCCAGCGGGTGGTTTCGTGTGCACATGAAGCTTCAAGAAATGAACCCTTTCTCGAACCAATTGACTTAAATGGTTCAAAGCCTCATGAGGCTTCATCTCACCATGACTAATTTACAACATAAATAAAACCACTGCACCAGCAGTGTTACAGTAAATGTGTTCCCTAGGGAACCATAGTCTCAGCACTCCAAGGGTACAGTATATCTCACCAAGTTAACTTCAGGAGAAATGGAACGATACTTATGATGGCGGCGGGGATTCCCACCGAGGGCAAGTGCCTCGTCGGAGTCAACGAGGGCGACTCCAACTGACATTGGAACGCAGCCTGGTGTTTCTCAACATACATTCGTAGTCTTGTTGCGTTTTCCGGTCGGCGCCTCAATTTTAAAACCAACAAGAGAACCAAACTCTACCAAAACACAAAATTGTGGTGATCATTTTCTCAGTCACTGTGAGGGCAATAAAAAGAGCAGTATTACCTTTTTACGTTACTATGTCTGCATTATTTTTTTAGTTCCGCATTGGAGTAGAAGCAGGAAGGGGAGGAGGGAGTGTTGCGTTTGAGGAAGTTGCTCAATATGGGAAAAACACAGTTTAGAAAGGCGTAAATCCTCATTCAGCTATTTGGTGTTGGTCACAGAATGTCACACAACTCGGTGACACCCTCTACCTATATTCGTAAATTAGGCTACAGTTTGCTTCATAGGTTAGCCGACTTTTTAGACCCGCACGACAGGTGGAAAGACGTCATCACATCAATCCGGAAGTCAGATGGCGACTTTAGGTACACTCAGCAGCATGTGAAGTATGTCATCAGTTCTTATTATGATCTGTTTTCCTGTGTTTATATACTGTACGTACAGCTAAAATGCCAACAACAAACAAAAGACGCACAAAATGACCAAATACTGTAAGAAGTACGGTAAAATTTGTAATAAAGATAGCATCCAAACTATATGTTTAAATGTAAACATATAGACGTTCCTTCAAGAAACGGCAACTACAGTAGCAGAACAAAACGTTTTTCAGATGTTAGATGTTCATGTGATACAGATGTTAGAACTTACATTTATCCTAACAAGATGTATAACTATTTTTGTGAAGTGAAAAATTTAACGAGTAATATTAAGTAATATTTTCTTGAGGAAAAAAAAGCCCTACCACACCTTTATTCTCAAAGTTTTATGACATTAATGTTCATATTGTATTATAGGGGTGCACGATAATTATTGGACAGATATCATGGAATTATGACATCATACTGATCACATTCAAAATAGCTCAGATAACAGGTAATTTATAACAAAGGCCTAATGAGGCCAAATTATCCGTACTGTGCAGGTGAGCAAATCAAACGCTCCTTTTTTCTCCTGTCTGTGACATTAACGGCCTATCGTAATGTCGCCTGAGCTCACTTGTAAACAAACAATCACTCTAAAGGGATAGTTTGGATTTTTTGACATGAAGGTGTATGACATCCCCATCAGCATTGTAGTCCAATAATAGCGACTTACACCCCACTTGATCTCCTAAGTCCAGTTCTGGTCAGATTTCTTGGCTTCTCAAAACAATATGCGTTCAAAAGATTACAACATTTGCAATCACAAAAATGCCTTCTCAAAAAACCAAAGCTCACAAAATGCTTGGCATTATATCTGTCTCTCGCCGTATCCCTGTGCGTTCATGTGCATGTGACGAAGATGCTCGCATCTACTTCCGCGACGGAGCTTCCCTGAGACGGCTTCTGACAGTTTGTGCAGAAATTCTTTACTTATGCAAACCGATTGTTTCAGCAGCTGTCCGAGTGGCTGGTCTCAGCCCATCTTGGAGGTGAACAGGCTGGATGTGGAGGTCCTGGGCTGGTGTGGTTACACGTGGTCTGCGGTTGCGAGGGTGGTTGGATGTACTGCCAAATTTTGTGAAAGGCCTTTGGAGACGGCTTATGGTAGAGAAATGAACATTCAGTACACGAGAAACAGCTCTGGTTGACATTCCTGCTGTCAGCATGCCAATTGCACGCTCCCTCAAATCTTGCGACATCTGTGGAATTGTGCTGTGTGATAAAACAGCACATTTCAGAGTGGCCTTTTATTGTGAGCAGTCTCAGGCACACCTGTGCACTGATCATGGTGTCTAATCAGCATCTTGATGCGGCACACCCGTGAGGTGGGATGGATTATTTTAGCAAAGGAGAAGTGCTCACTATCACAGATTTAGACAGATTTGTGAACCACATTTGAGAGAAATGGTGATATTGTGTGTGTGGAAACAGTTTTAGATCTTTGAGTTCATCTCATCAAAAATGGGAGCAAAAACAAAAGTGTTGAGTTTAGATTTTTGTTGAGTGTATATACCTGTATTTAAAAAATACAAAAAAATTACTTTGATTATATCCAAATTCTAATCAACACAACATATTTTACTTTTTTTTTTCTATTTGACCTTTTTCTTGAAAAATGACATCTTTATATTCCCACACGTTTATGACATTATCTTTGTAACATAATTGTGGTCCTTGTACTGTAAACCTGTGCCACTGTGTCTTGTAGCACGCATCCTATCGGTTGACTCTGAGCGTGTGTGTGTGTGTGTGTGTGTGTGTGTGTGTGTGTGTGTGTTTGCAGGCGGTTTGAGAGCCTGGTCAGGCAGGGGAAGAGTCCCACAGTGGAGCTGCTGCATGACTGGGGCGTGACCAACTCTACGGTGGGAGAACTTGTGGACATCCTCAAGAGCCACAAGTTACTGGCGGCCGCTAGCGTGCTCTTACCTGGTATGACTCATTACTAAATGAAAACAGCACATTTCTTAATTGGGGGATGCCATGTTGGATACGTTGTGGTCTTCTACAAATCAGACATGTGTCCTGCTTTCAGGAAAATGGAGGTTGTGAACTTGGTTATGGTGCTGATTAACTAGCATGGAAGCAGGCTGGCATGGATTATTACTGTATAGCACCTCGCTAACAGATGATTCAAAATGTCTGTCCACTCACAGCGGAAGAGGACGTTTCCATGGCGACGCCCCGGCCCTGTCCTGCAGCACAAGCGCACAGCAGCCTGCCAACGTCTCCAACCTGGAAGCTGGATGAGACGGAGAAGACAAAGTTAGCTCCTGCTGAGCTTCAACCGTGCATCCAAGTGGAGCAGAAAGAACCACACAACACACAAGGTTGTTCTTTAGGAACTTCACTTAACTCGATGCTATTTTTGTACCGTTTTTCGAGCGTCGTGTGGTGTACTGACTGTCTCTCACATCCAAAGGTGGAAAGAGTATGAAAATGACTCAAGTAAAAAGTACAATTCCTTTGGCGGCATTTTACTCAAATACAAGTACAGGTTGAAAAATATACTCAGGTCAAATGAGAAAGTAACCAATTTCAAATACACCATAAATGCTAGCAAGTGTGGTAACTGGAAGGTGAAAACCTATTTTCCACAACAAGTATGGGTGCAGCCAGGGGTGGACTTACCATTAGACAAACATAGGCTGGAACGTCTGGTAAACACTGATTTCTAATTTCTTCTTCTATTAAAGTAAATATTACTGTTTCATCTTGATTCACATGCTTAAAATTACATCAAAATGCATCATCATGATAGTTTCAACTGCTCTCCCCCTTCTCATGCAATGAACCATTCCATGATACTGCACATGTGCAGATTGATTCCGGAAAACGGGAGCAAAACAAATGTGTGGGTGCGGCTTGGAAAAATAATAATAATACAAATCATAGGACATCCCTAATAAAAATAGTTTTTATTTGGGATGTCCTATAATATCTGCCCACAGATATTATCGGCCCGATATTGGCATAAAAATGTAATATCGGTCAAGATCAGTCTCAGGTTTTTTCCCTGTAATGAAAACCAATATAGCCCTTTAAGCGGCAAAGTCGCAAAATTGCGACAAGCAACATGGCTGAATTTGCTGCTCATACTTTCCACCAGGAGATGGCAAACATCTGTAACTTCAATTTTTCAACATTTGTGGCAGTGTTTCTGTGCTAGGAGTTTAGGAGTTTATAGTCGTTGAAGCCCTGTGTGCGTGCAGCAGCGAGTCCGCTTGCCATATCAGTCCACACGCAGCACATACTTGAGCCGATGCTTTGTTAACTGTGTTGGGGTTGGCGGGACATGGTGGGTTGTCAAAACACATCCAATGGTGAGGGGGGTGGCTGGAATGTAAAAAAAAACACGTAAATAGCGGCAGGCAGAGTAACTCCTCGGTAGAAAAGTTCCTAGAGCCACGTTTTGCCATGCCTAATCGCAAGTATTTGTCAGATGTTTGCTTACGCGATAAGTACAATGTTGTTTACAGCCACGTCGAGAAGCTAAGTGCTGATGCTGTGTCCATCAGCTTCACAACACATATGTGTTAATTCCACGACTGGACATTGACAATGTCAAATATCGGCAAAAAAGCCAATATCGGACATGCTTAGTCTTTATCAAAACTAGCGTTTTCACAGTCATAATGAACGTAGACACACAACAGCCAGACGCTCTTGACAGCACCACAGCCGAGGAGAATGGAATAGTTTTCGAGATGAAGGCGAGAGTGACGCTTGTCATCACGAAGATGTGAGTATTAAAGTGGTCAACTATATTAAATGTTGCTTCATGTTGTCATCAATTACAGGTGGAGCGTAGAGATGATTCACTTGTTAGGTAATTAGCATTCTCGACACAGAGGACTTTAAGGACTTTATCTAGCTCAGGAAATAGGACAATTTTGTCATATTAACACTTGTTAGTAGATGATAAACATAAATATTTAGAAGAATTTTGTTGAATATAAACACAGCTATGTAACTAGCGACTTGGGCTGACAAATAACTGTAACAGATTTCAAAAGCAGGAAAAAAGCGGCCTAAATTACATACTCTCTATTTGTAAAAAAAAATTTAAATTAAAATAATAATAAAAAATTAAACAGTAAAACATACTGTACGTACATTACAGCCATCTAATTGATCTCATTTATTATGTATTGTGTAAAACTATGACAGGAACAACATCAAATTAAAAGCACAAAATGAATACAGAGCCACCATCCACCAGTACGAGGCTGGAGTTTGTTTTTCAGAAAGCGCATCATACAAATATACACATTCACACTCAGTAAGCTCATCAAATATTACCTTTATGCGTTCCCGCATAGTATCAGCATTTGGGAGCAAATATGACGTTAAAGAAAAAGGGTAAAAATTAGGGCTGTCGACTGATTTAAAATTGTAATCAGATTAATCACAGCTTTCAAATGAATTAATCAACATGTCACACTACGTCTGAAATATGGCCATTTTTTCTGTGTTTTATTGAAAGAAAGAAATGACAGGGCAGGACTATTTATGTTTAGTATGTATTAACAGCGCCAAATCAAGTTAAGAGATGGTACACGTCTGAAAATGTCAGATCAGCTAACACTAGTCTCTTTAATAGCACAACATTTCAATGTGTTATTTCGCGCAATGAGGAGTTGCGTTCAAAGAGGCCACGTCATATAAGTGCAGTTCACGTTTTGAGTGAATTTTCTGGGATTTCCGAGCATACTTAAATGCAGCAAATTGTTCTTCCGCATTAAGAGTTACGAAATGAGTGGTAAAAATGTCCACTGTTTTTCCTTTGCATTTCTGTTCATTTAGACCGCACATACACGCATAATAAAGACGTTGTGATGTTCGCAGTGTCCGTGAATGCATCTCATGGTCTGTCTACTTAGAGTGAGGAAGTTTTGTTGCCGTGGCTTGCCGTGACGCTTCTGCGTTAATTACGCAAAAAATAAAGTAACGTGATTAATGAAGTAAATTTGTTACCGCCGTTAACGCGCTATATTTGACGGGCCTACTAAAAATACGGTATAGAAGTCTATTTGTGTAGTGGGACAAAGTTAGAAGATGCGTTCACGGACCGTCAAACAAAGTGGGACAAATCACTGCTTGCATTAAACATGCAAAAACTGGGGGATTTTTAACTGTCTATTCTTTTTTTGAATAAAATATTTTAATCAATTAACAGCCCTAATATAAAACCATACAACCTTGTTGGAGGTTTTAAGTGTTTTAATAGCGGGCTTCTCGGCGGCATTGGTGTGCCCCATTCCGTGCAGTAATGAGCTGTCTCTTTTTATCTGTTTTTATATCTTTAGAACGCACAGAAAAGAGAAATACGTGTGTTCGTGTCTCACATAAGGATTGTGGATGATGGGCAAAATTCCAAAAAAACCCAAAAGGCTTTCACAACAGCAGCTGAGCAGCAGCATTTTAAAAAGCATGCAGAGCTAGATAAATCTGCTGGATTCTGAGCATGAAAAGTTACAACAGTTCCGGTTTTGATTTCTGCGTGAAAGTTTTCAGCAATGACAGTTTGAACTACCCTATCAGCAGGTGGAAGTAGCGAGGCCTTATTGACGTGAAAAAAAAAAACATTTCAGGTTTCGTCAGTTTCTCCTACGACGAGCTGATGAACATAACCAGAAACTTTGACGAGCGTCCCGTGTCCACCGGTGGCTGCAGACTAGGGGAGGGAGGCTTCGGGACCGTCTTCAAAGGTGTCCTGTGCGACAAAGCTGTGGCGGTGAAGAAGCTCAACCCGGTGAGTAAAGCCGCAGTTTCTATAAAGTCAAAGCCGGAGCTGGTGGAAGTGACCCACATGGCGTGTTCAGATAGACGACGTGTCGCCCGGCGAGCTGCAAATTCAGTTCAACCAGGAGGTGCAAACGCTTAAAGCGTAAGTCTTTGTATGTAAAAGTGTTTGTATGTAAAAGACGTAAGAAGAGAAGGCATGAAGCTAGAATATTTGTATTTCACCAGCTTGAAACATGACAACCTGGTGGACATGGTGGGCTACTCCTGTGATGGGCCGTACCCGTGTGTGGTCTACGCCTTTATGGCTAACGGGTCTCTGCTGGACAGGCTCGCTTGCTGGGTGAGCGGCGTCTACTCACACACATTCCATGCTATTAGCCAAACTCACCTTTTCCGTCTGTTTTGGTTGGTTCTTCCAGGAAGGAAGTCCTCCGCTGTCCTGGAAGGAGAGATGCTTGATCGCTGACGGCACCGCGAGAGGTTTGGATTATTTACACAGCAACCATCACGTCCACAGAGATGTCAAAAGGTACATCCAGTGTCCCCGTATGGACCCAAATATGAGACTGGTGTAGACGTTTATATGTGGAAACAAGCAGGTGGCGCCAAACAGTTTCTCCCCAGGCCAGTCAAGAGCTTTTCTGACTGTCACACACACGCACGCACACACACACACACACGCACACACACACACTGTAACATCTCTATCAAATAAACATGGCACAGCCACCTCAGGTTTCAGGTGCGTCTATGACAGGGGTGTCATAGTAAAAATTAAAGAATGCAACTTTACCATTTTGATATTTTCTAAATGTAGATGCTAAGAAATAAGTTAGTATTCAGTGTTCCCTCGCCATAACGAGGTTCACTTTACGCTGCCTCGCTATTACACTGATTTTTTGGTGCAATTTTTTACAGTGTCGCTTTTTTTTTTTTACAGCGTATGAACTCATTGTGTCCTGCGTCCTGATTCGCTAAGGGAGAACATGCGTTGTCTTCTGTGTCCTGATTGGGACTGTTGAGCATCAATCAGTCTCCTCCATGCTATGTGTCCTGTACAGTACAGAATGTGTTCAGCTTGCCTAATTTACACAATTGTTCGATCGCTAGCAGTGTGGCTCTTTTGTGCAAAGTTTTCTCCCCGACAAAACTCACAATGTCGACGAAACGCTCTGCACCGACAAAGGCACCTGCAGTTGCACCCAACAGGCAAAGGAAGATGCTAACCATAGCACAAAGAGTTGCAATTCTGGACATGCTAAAGGAAGGTAGAACTTACGCAGCTGTAGGGCGCCGTTATGAAATAAATGAATCTTCTGTTCGTACCATAAAGAAGGAGGAAAACAACATAAGGACGACAGCAGCAATACATTTTAACAAGGATGCAAAAACGGCTGCAACTGTCCACAATAAGAGCACGGAGAGGCCGCCTCTGCGGATACGCTGGGGCGGAGGCATAAGTGAACAAATTTAAAGCCATCACCACGCTTTCAAGGCCCTCTACAGTATATGCGCAACATATATGCTATCTTCTCATGTCTGAGAAGAGAAAAAGAGTGCGGCAGCCTTAAAACATATATAATAAATGAAAAAACATATCCTGTCAACAAAAAAACATTTGATGAACAAAAAAAACATCTATCCATCCATTTTCTATGCCGCTTGTCCGAATTAGGCTCGCAGGGGTATGCTGGAGCCTATCCCAGCTGACTTCAGGCGAGAGGTGGGGTACACCCTGGACTGGTCGCCAGCCAAATGCAGGGCACATACATACACAAACAATCATTACAAAAAACATTTTTAAAAAATCTACTTCTACTACACGGATTTCACTTAACACTGGTATTTTTTGGAACCTAAACCCCCCGCGTTAAACGAGGGAATACTGTATATATACAGTATACTGCTTACAAAAAGTTCAAGGGATATGCACAACTGAACAGCAAGAGAACAGCAAGTTGTACGTATTGAAGCACTGAACATGGTGGGCATGTGCATGCTTCAACTGTAAAGTTCACCTGTAAAGGTTATACACTCGTACATTTTAGCTTCATCCTGCAATATGTCCAACCTCTTGTGAGTTTTATATTGCAAGAAAAAACTGCATCTCAGCTTTATGATACTGCAAGATATATTGCAGTTTACCAGTTGTTGAAAATATAATAAAAGAAAAGGCCATACTTTTAAAATGTAGAAGGTTATTCAGTTAGCAGCTGTCCTTCTCAGCACAATATGGATAAAGTGAACGTGCATGTGCCATGGATATGTGTTGATGTGTGATCAAGCTAGCTATTTCCAGTCTTTTTACATGAGCATGGACTCGACCTCCTCTCACTCTTGGAAACATCTTCCCCTTCCAAAACGTACGAGTCAGCTGTTTAAGCATCACTAACCTCAGTGGTCGTCTTTCGTCTTGTTGCAGTGCAAATATCCTGCTTGATGAAAACCTGGTGGCCAAAATATCAGACTTCGGACTGACGAGAGCCTCGGCTAAGCGGACGGCAACGACGGTGATGACAGAGAGGATTGTGGGCACCTGCGCGTACATGGCCCCCGAGGCACTGAGGGGGGAAATCACACCAAAATCTGACGTCTTCAGCTTCGGAGTGGTAGGCTGCTGTACTGATACGCAGGTCTAAACAAAAGAAAACAGAGAATAATAATGTCAGCAATGGATCAACTCAGTCCACATGTCAGTTTCTGTTATAGTTTGGCGTCCCTCAGGGTTCTGTCCTGGAGCCCATCTTAGTGTCATTGTGCAAGCTGCTGTCCTTGTACTAGAACTTTTTCCAGTGGGGGCCATACACTGAATAATTAAAGGATGCAGCTTTGGCACTTTTCATATTTTCTTAGTTATTAGTATATAGTATTTATTAGTATACACGTTAATAAATACTTCAACTTTCTTCTTAAATAATATTTGACAATTTTCTTTTTATGACTTTATTCTCATAGTATTTTGATGTTATTCCTATAGTATGACTTTTTGCCTAATCTCATTTTCCAAAAATGACACTTTTATTTTGTTTATCTTCTGTTGTTTAAACTTGCGTCAAGTTTTGTTATACTTGTCCCCTCTTTGGGGGTTCTTTTTGTACCTATTTTTGTGTGTTTGTCTCTGCATCATAAACTGTTTTATTTTGTCTTTTTATTTTGTTTCACCTAATATTACAAACTTAAAAAAAATGAACACATTTTTCTTTAATATTTCAAACCTATGCTAGAAAATGCCATTATTTTTCCACATAAAATTACGAGTTACCTCATAAGATTGTAACTTTTTTGTCATACACCGGCAAAATAGAGTTTGGAAGCCCACGATGCAGAGACAAACACACAAAAATAGGTACAAAAATAACCTCCGAAGAGGTGAAAAGTATAACAAAACTAGACGCAAGTCTAAACAACAGAAAATACGGGCTAAGCCACCAGCAAAAGCTAACCGAAAGAGATGGTGAGCAAAAGGCTGCCGAGACTAGATGAAAAACGAGGAATGAAAAATCACTGCGGAAAAGCCAGGAGGAAAACCACTAATCTTAGCGTGGTACAAAACAAGAGCTTGTTAAATTATATTTTTTGAATGTGCCGTGGGCCACAAATGGCCCCCAGGCCGCACTTTGTACACCCATACACTACATGAATAAGCAGAAGCAAATGCTTTCAGGATTAAGAAGAAGAAATGTGTCATTTTCAGGTGCTGTTAGAAATCCTGTCTGGACTCCCTCCTGCAGATGAAAACCGCGAGCCGCCGTTTTTGGTAAAATAATCTTTGCGTCGGTTGCACAACGAACCTGTTGATGAAAAGTCCCCGCCGCGCTACGGCAGATGGACATGAGGCATGACATCGATGACGAAGACGAGGACTTGACCCTGGAGGCCTTCATGGACAAGAGGATGAGCGACTGGGACCTGAGCCTGGCGGAGAGCATCTACTGTTTGGCCAGCAGCTGTCTCCACGAGAGGAAGAACAGGCGGCCGCTCGTCTCGCAGGTACTCAAGCTAGGCTGCCTTTTTCCGGCAGCTCCTAAAAGAGGTATTTTATGGAAGGGGTAAGAGGAAAGCTGCGGTATTTTCAGCGTTGTTATGAAATGATGGCATACACATATATGTAGTGTTTTTGTCCACAGGTGGTGTCTGAGCTGAAAGGAGTGGTCAAGACTGTCTCACTGGAGTCGTACGCCTCGGACTGAAATACATGCTGAATATGATCGATACTTTATTCATCTCCAAGAGAAGTATGTACCGTACAGCAGGGGGTTCTCCACTTTTCAATGAAAAATCTGATGGCACCTGATGGCTTTGACTTTCTCTTTTCCAGTGTTGTTGAAAAAAAATAGCCGCACTGAATCGCAATCTCCCACCGTCACTCAGCGAGCAGCCAAGGCTAAACCACATTCACAGTTCCCTCTTATTTATTGTTTTTGTATTGAAAGAACATTCTTGAGACTCTTGGTCTGCGATATAATGAATATAATATAATATGAAGAATGAAATATGTTTTATTTTTAGCCATTACTAATTGACTTTTTTTAACCGTATAATTAACCTGAGCCAGGGCTGAGGCACAGCAGTGAAGTGATCCCCCGACCCCACCATACTGTGGTTTGGTTACATAGTGGACATTTGATGACGTCTGAGCAGCGTGGGGGCGCACATCTGCAACCCGATGATCGCAAACCCATTAATATGGCAAGAAATTCCACTAAGTAACCCTAACAAGGCACACCTATGAAGTGAAAACCATTTCAGCTGACTACCTCATGAAGATCATTGAGAGAACAAGAAGGGTTTGCATCGCTATCCCAAAGACATATTGAGTTATTTCACATTTTGTTAAGTACATAAGTCCACGTGTTCATTCATAGTTTTGAGAATCTATAAAGTAAATAGTCATGGAAATAAAGAAAACGCATTGAATGAGAAGGGGTGTCCCAACTTTAGGCCTGGAGTTTTTGGGAGTTCGGGTAAAAAAAATATGTTTTAATAAAAAAAAAAATGTTATTCATTTTAAGAAATATCTGTGATATTGATAAATACAGTCATCCCTGTACTCCCTGCTTGAACAACTCTACTTTGCAGTGGAAGAGATAATATGCAACCGATGGTATGGAGAGTTAAGAATGAAAGTGGAAGAAAGGGTCTCCTGTGAAATGTCAACTTTTCTGCAGAAAAAAATGGCCTATTACCAGAGGGAAAAAAGCATTTACATTTTTTTTTAAAACCAAAAATCCACAAATGTTAAGTGAATGCTAAATCGCAAATGTGCAAGGATGCGCTGCATTAATAATTTATGCGGGAAAAAACACACCTACTGTATTTTTGTGAAAAAGAAATTACTTTTACCAAAAATTTATGACGGGGGGTGCATGGATGCTGAATCGCAAATGTGTGGGGAGCCACTGTATTAATTATTTACAAAGAAAAAAACTTCCTTTTTTCAGAAAAATTAAATTACAAATTTTTGCCTTAAAAAAATCAGCAAATTTGTGGAGGCATGAATGCTGAATGACAAATGTGCGGGGTGCCGCTGTATTGACAATTTATGGGGATAGAAAACGCCTGCATCCCGGAGGAGGACGAGGATATCGAGTCCGAATGGGCTCTATTTCGTGCCTCCATTGCTGAGGCAGCCGATCGGAGCTGCGGCCGCAAGGTGGTCGGTGCCAGTCGTGCCGGCAAGCCCCGAACCCGATGGTGGATACCAGAGGTCAGGGTGCCGTCAAGCTGAAGAAGGAGTCCTATCGAGCATGGATGGCTTGTGGGACTCCTGAAGCAGCTGATAGGTATCGGCAGGCCAAGCGGCACGCGGCTTCAGCGGTGGTCGAGGCAAAAACTCAGGAGTGGGAGGACTTCGGTGAGGCCATGGAACACGACTTTCGGTCGCCCTCGAAGAGGTTTTGGCAAACCGGCCGGCGCCTCAGAAAGGGGAAGCAGCGCCTGGTCCACACTGGGCCTGCTGACCTCGACTGAGGATATAGTAGGGCGGTGGAAAGAATACTTTGAGGCCCTTCTCAATCCCACTGACATACCTTCCATGGAGGAAGCAGAGGCTGAGGACACGAACGGTGACAGTTCCAACACCGTGGCTGAGGTATCTGGGGTAGTCAAAACACTCCCCAGTGGCAAAGTTCCGGGGGTGGACAAGTTTCACCCTGAATTCCTCAAGGCTCTGGATGTTGAGGGACTGTCTTGGCTGACACGTCTCTTCAACATTGCATGGAAGTTGGGAACAGTACCTCTGGATTGGCAGACTGGGGTGGTGGTCCCCCTTTTCAAGAAGAGTGACCGGAGGGTGTGTTCCAACTATAGGGGGATCACACTCCTCAACTTCCCTGGGAAAGTATTCCAGGGTGCTGGAAAGAAGTTAATCGAATCGACCGTTAATCGAATCTCGGCTACAGGAGGTGCAATGTGGTTTTCGTCCTGGTCGCGGAACACTGGACCAGCTCTACACCCTTGCAAGGGTACTGGAGGGTACTTGGGAGTTTGCCCAACCGGTCTGCATGTGCTTTGTGGACCTGGAAAAGGCATTTGACCGTGTCCCTCAATAATTTACCGTTCGATCTATGTTCCCACCCTCACCTATGGTCATGAGCTTTGGGTCGTGACTGAAAGAACGAGATCGCAGATACAAGC
This sequence comes from Dunckerocampus dactyliophorus, assembly GCF_027744805.1. Lineage (NCBI taxonomy): Eukaryota > Metazoa > Chordata > Actinopteri > Syngnathiformes > Syngnathidae > Dunckerocampus > Dunckerocampus dactyliophorus. The sequence continues at coordinate 29,215,226 of NC_072823.1, read as the reverse complement.
GGCTGAAATGAGTTTTCTTCGTGGGGTAGTGGGACTCACCCTACCACATAGGGTGAGGAGCTCGGTCATCCGGGAGGAGCTCAGAGTAGAGCCGTCGCTCCTTCACATCAAGAGGAGCCAGCTGAGGTGGCTCGGGCATCTAGTCTGGATGCCTCCCGGACGCCTCCCTGGTGAGGTGTTTCGGGCTTGCCCAAGAAGGCCCCGAGGACACGCTGGAAGGATTATGTCTCACAGCTGGCCTGGGAACGCCTTGGTGTCCTCCCGGTGGAGCTGGAGGAGGTGGTTGGGGACCGGTCTGGGCTTCCCTCCTAAGACTGATGCCCCCGCAACCCGGACAAGCGAAGGGAAATGGAAAAAAATGGAAAACAGATAAAAAATGTGATGAAAAAGCTGCAAATTTGCAGGGGTGCAAATGCTGAGCTGCAATATGTGCAAGGATCCATTGTGTTAATTTATGGGGGAAAAACCTGGCTATTTTCAGAAAAAAAAAAAAAAGATAAAATACATTTTTTGGAGGAAAAATTTGTGAATTTGCTGGGGTGTGAATGCTGAATTGCAAATGTGTGAGGGTCTAAATGCAAATGCATTCAGAAAGCACACATACGTGGCTGTGGTCAGCAGGCAAGCGCTCAAAAGGAGTGGTCAGTTTCACAAGGGGACTAGATACAGTAGAACATGCTTGTTGGCATACAAGAAGTGCATCTCCATTCAGCAATTTTCAAAAATCAATACATTAAATTCATACATTTCAATTCTCAAAATGACAAAAATGAAGTGATGTGCAATTTAAATATTTTATTCTCCTTAAAAAGAAAGACCTGTAAGAAAACAAGTAAGACCAAACATGATTTTTTTTTTGCTTCTCTATTTCTAGTGACACTGTTTGACAACACGATGAGGTGAGCTTGGTAGTTTGCCTAATAACTGGAATCAGTAGACAAGTGGCGGCAGCAACATTTCTCATAAATTCCCTTTCCTGCGCTCACACTTTCCTCCTCTCGGCTGGGATTCTAAATAGCTTCCTCTGCTCTAAAGAGTTTACGTGGATGAAATATTTCTGGAAGCCCCTTGTTCAAATCAATCGTGATCCTCAGCGGCATCACCACCACAACGCACGCGCGCACACACACACACACACACAGCTACCATATGTACATTTACAGCACTTGCATAGAAAAATAAGTTTCTCAGCAGATGATTTTTGTGTTTTCTCTTTCTCGCGCTCCTTACGTATATAGTAAAAAAAAATGCAATATAAAATGCACTTATGAGTGGGATCATTATCTCTGCTTTGGAGCACCAGGCTTGTGTGCGCGCACACACACGCTCACACAGACACACACACACACATTAAGTGACTTAAGGAATGCAAATATGGAATTTGGGCTACTTAAAAACAGGGGGTGTTATTGTGATTGGAGCACGAATCACTGAATTACAGTTGGGAATGCACTAATGAGAGAAGTGGCGTTGCTCAGGTGACCTGGGCGTGCATAGCTGACTCTGTGGGTGAAAGAAACCTGCCTGGGAATGTGAGGTCGGCATCCTATTCTTTTTAAAACAAGCAACATCTCAGGAATGTTCCACTATGGAACGTGCACAAGGTGTGGAGGTGGTCCGTTCTTAATTGTCCTCCTGTTCGTCGGCGGGGGTTCGGGTGATGCGGCGGCCGCCCCGCTTCCCTTGCGGGCCTTTGGGCTTGGCGAAGGCCTGCTTGTGCGCATGCTGCTTGGGGTGCACCTCGTCGTACATGAAGTCGCTGGTCAGGTCGTCGCCGCTGTCGATTTCCAACTGATAAAAGAAGATACACAAGAAGGTGAACAGCAGACATCACGTTTCATGCTGATGATAGTACTGATGCCACAAAATATATCATTGGGTTAGCAATTTAGACCAAAATAAAACCCAACACGACCCATCAGCTTACAACACATTTTATTGTCAGATGATTATAAGTTATGCTCTCTGAAGGTCGTGCTTTTTTACCCCCTCAAAAAACTACTGCTTCATTCTTGTCCTTCATTCTTGCCAAATTTTGACTTTTTTTTTTTTGCAAAACTCTCTGAATATTATAATGATTCCTCTAAAATTTGTCTTGTAAAAATGACTTCTCTTCAATTTTCAACAGTCTCATAAAATTACCACTTTTTTCTCTCTTGAAATTACAACTTTACTCTCACAAAATGTTTCATTCTTGTAAAAATTAGAATTTATTACAGTTACATATCTTTTTTCACCCTTGTGAAATCATGATTTTTCTTTCTCATCTAAATTGTTGTAAATTTTTTCTTGGAAAAAAAGTACTTTTTTTGATAAAATTATGACTTTTTCCTGGTCATTTCTTTGTGTCTGGTTGCAGATAGCACAATTGGAAATAATAAAACTGCCATACTGTCATGTCTCCTTCCGTGCATTGCCGATGTATGGGTTATGCATGACTTCACACTTTACTGTACATTGCAGCTTTTCAGCACATGACAAATTATTTAGATTTGCAAGACAGAAAAACATGCTTTTAACCGCCTAGTTTTTAAAGGAAAGTATTTTATTGAACCGTGTTAAGCTTGCAAATTCTACCTTAGTCATGTTTAAGAACAACTATTTTGATGGAATAATTGTACATAGAGCTATTTGAGGCTTTGATTGTATTTTTATCAACTTGCAATCGGAGGCGATAGTTACATTATTTTTAAAGCTTTCCAGAGGAATTGTTAGTGTGTCTGATGTTAGACATAGCATTGAAAGCTGTGTTCTCCCCCTTGTGTAACAATAAAGCATACATTTGATAAATACTGTATTGCTCATGTGTCTTTTATACATGACTAGCTATTATACGTATTATCATCTTGGCACCAATATTAGGTTGAACCCTAAGACTCTTATTTTGAAGGCGAGCCGGCTTTCAGTATTTTTCCACACTATAACAGCTCATCTTTAAACCAAAAAGATTTTTATTTGTGTTGTTCATAAATTGCTTCCTGGTTGTAATTCAGAAAGCGTTTAGCTTCATTTGTTGTAGAATACAATTTCAACATTTTTAAGTTAAGCGCGTCTGGGCTCTTACTTTGAAGGCTGGTTAAGTAGTTCCGGTATCCAGCGTAGGGCCTGAGGTTCATTTTGCTGTAAAGCTGGAAACTATGTTAAAATATGGCTTAGTTTAATTAATAATATATTTAACAAAAAATATTTTTAATTTATTTACATTCTTGTTGAATCGTTTCGCTATCAATTTTTTCGCTAAACCCGAAGTCAGTAAAACGAGGAACTGTGGGATATATTGGCGCTGACCAGAGACGTCAACCACACGGCTAACTTTGACGGTGCAGCTAACTAATGACGTGGCTAACCGTGTTTTGAACGATGCATATTTAACGGTCTGTTAGCTAACGGCGGGTTAAGAATTTGACTGGTGGTTATGGGTTACCCACTGGTTGAAATAACCAGGTTTTGAACAACCAGGCCCTGCTTGGTGAAATGAGGTTTTGTGGTTCATGTGCGGACATACTTTAATGGATATTCTTTCACCTTTTTCTCAATCTCCATGTTCAGCTGGTTTTCCACCATGTCAACCAGAGGGTTTTTGCAGCTGGAGTAGAGCATCCTCTCTCGGATGCTGCACTTGTACCCAGGCATGGAATAAATGAACACTGCAAAGAGGACGAAGAAACAATTAGAGCAGGTAAAGACAGACAAAGCCCTGGTGACACTGGACTCACCTGTGGACTCCAGGTAGTCGCCCTCGTGAGAGTGTTTGTAGAGAAAGAAGTGGTAGCGTGCAGAGTCTTTGGGGATCCTGGACGGCAGGTCCTTCAACTCTGTTAGCTCGGTGCTGCACAAACAGATGAGCTCCTGCTCCGCGTCCACTTGCTGTTGACCAGGGAAAGTTCAAATGTATGTTGATAGATGCAACTAAAGCACAATTACGTCTTTGTCCTGAGCATTAACACCATGGTGTGACACTTTGAAAGCCTCACAAAGGCCTTTCCGGCCACATGAACAAGGCATTGTGTCCGCTGCTGGCAAAGGACACAAGATGGATTGTCATCATCTTCCTCCTCTCTGTCCAAACAAGCCACCTGCTCTCGCTCTCCAACTCTCCGAGCACTCACCAGCTGTACGTAGTTGATTTGCCGCTCCCTGAAACGCTCAAGTGCCGCCACGGCATCTTTGTGGATGGGGAAGGCCACACCCTGGAGCGTCTGGTGCTTGGAGTCCACACTAATGTCCGTCTGCACCTGAACGCACCACACAGACATGCACAGAAAGATGCGGTTCATTAATTGAAATGTTTTTTTTGCCCCAAAATGCCAGAAATGATTTTATATCAGAATTGTAGTAACTACTATTTAATTATAACTTTTGCCATGCATTACCATTACCATCGTTCTTGCTATTGGCTGGGAGAAACTGCATGGTTCTACCTTTTCATGAAGCACCTGCTGTCCAGTTAATAATTAATAATAATACAGTGTTCCCTTGTTTATCGTGGGGGATAGGTTCCCAAAATTGCCTGAAATAAGTGAAATCAGCAAAGTAGCCAACTGTGTTTTCGTACAATTATTATACATGTTTTAAGGCCGTAAAACCCCTCACCCTACACTTTGTACACTTTTGTCAGACAGGCATTAACATTTCTCTCTTGTTCAACTTACAAGATTTGGCACAAGAAATTGAGTGACTTTAAACTCCTCTGACTGCAGCTTGTCCTGGCGCCGTTAGCCTGTAGCGTTTTTGTATCCTTGTTAAATACATATTCCTCGTCGTTGTCCTCCATGAACCGAAGGTTCATTTACAGTATTCCCGGCGCCCTACAGCCGCGTATCAGCCGCCTTCATTCAGCATGTATGATCACTAGTTGCACAGGAAACAGGCAGTCCTGCACCAAGGAGATTGATTGACAATGGTCTACAGCCAATCAGAATGCAGAACACAATGGGCGGGTTCTCAACTTCGCCAATCAAGTGGATGGTCTTAAACTCTCACATGAGTATACAACACCCTCTACTGGTAGCAGTAGTAAATACAACAACAGACACATGCAACAGAGCACCGATAGATCACTCCAATACACCACAAGGATGCAGAACACAATGCACGTTGCTGTTCAAAACAAAAACGTGCAAAATTACACTTTAAGAAAAATCCACAAAAGAGTGAATCTGCTAAAGGTGAACCGTGATGTAGCGAGGGAACAATGTACATAAATAATACTATATAAATAATATATTAACAATAATCTTTTTACAAATTAATTAAAATAGTTAAAATATCAAAGTACCAGATCAAGTACAAGAAGAAAAAAACAACAATGTTAGTTGAGTTACCAAATATGGTTCCCCATAAAGAGCTAGAGTGGATTTTTTTTTTTTTTATTGTGAGTGCACAGAAAAAATGTAACTATTAAATTAAATGTAAACAAAATGTATCTATAATCTATTCCACTGAATTATATTTCAAGTAAGGCATACACAGATGCCAACGTGTACTCATTTTGTGTGCTTGGCACGGGGGTGTCACAAAATCTCCCAAGATTAAAACAGGACAACAAACGTGAAAAAATGTCTTGTGGGCACTAGGCCTGGGATGAATCACACAATAAATAATAAATGAAAATGAAGTGGATAATTTTGAGTCAATATATTGCCATGTGCATGTTTTCCTCATCTCCCTCTCCCGAGGGCTCAGGGAGGATTACCACTACTAAAATTTCTCCCAAGGTTTCCTAAAATAGTACTTTTACTACATAGACAAGAATCTGTGAGTTACTTTTAAAATGACCTAGTCCCAAAGATCTACCTACTACTATAAATATAAAAATATATATATTTTCTATATTTATAAATATTTGCGTATGTTATACATGTAGAGTATATCAGGGGTGCACACACTTTTTTAGCATGCAAATTTTAAGTCGACATGATCCGTCTCTTACTTTAACATAACATACAGTGGTGTGAAAAGTATTTGCCCCTTCCTGATTTCTTGTTTTTTTTGCATGTTTATCACACTTAAATGTTTCAGATCATCAATCAAATTTAAATATTAGTCAATGACAACACAACCAAACACAAAATGCACTTTTTAAATGAAACTTTTTATTATTAAGGGAGAAAAAAAATCCAAAGCTACATGGTCCTGTGTGAAAAAGTGATTTCCCCCTAAACCTAATAACTGCTTGGGTCACCCTTAGCAGCAACAACTGCAATCAAGCGTTTGTGATAGCTTGCAATGAGTCTCTTACACGCTGTGGAGGAATTTTGGCCCACTCATCTTTTGTTGTCATTCAGCCACATTGGAGGCTTTTCCAGCATGAAGCGCCTTTTTAAGGTCATGCCACAGCATCTCAATAGGATACAGGTCAGGACTTTGACTAGGCCACTCCAAAGTCTTCATTTAGTTTTTCTTTCATTCTGAGGTGGACTTGCTGGTGTGTTTTGTATCATTGTCCTGCTGCAGAACCCAAGTTGCTTTTAGTTTGAGGTCACCAACAGATGGCCGGACATTCTCCTTCAGGATGTTTTGGTTCCATTTATCACAGCAAGTCTTCCAGGTCCTGAAGCAGCAAAACAGCCCCAGACCATCACACTACCACCACCACATTTTACTGTTGCTATGATGTTCTTTTTCTGAAAGCGGCGTTACTTTTACACCAGCTGTAATGGGACACACACCTTCCAAAAAGTTCAACTTTTGTCTAGTCAGACTCGTCAGAGTATTTTCCCAAAGGTCTTGGGGATCATCAAGATTTTTTCTGGCAAAACTGAGAGGAGTCTTAATGTTCTTTTTGTTCAGCAGTGGTTTTCGTATTGGAACTCTGCCATGCAGGCCGTTTTTGCCCAGTGTCTTTCTTATGGTGGAGTCATGAACACTGACCTTAACTGGCAAGTAAGGCCTGCAGTTCTTTGGATGTTGTTGTGGGGTCTTTTGTGACCTCTAGGATGAGTCGTTGCTGCGCTCTTGGGGTCATTTTGGTTGGCCGGCCACTCCTGGGAAGGTTCCCCACTGTTCCATGCTTTCGCCATTTGTGGATAATTGCTCTCACTGTGGTTCTCTGATAGACTGATAGAGCTCAATGAATCTCAGTTAAGTTATGTTATGTTTTGTTTTTTTCACTTTTTCCAGACACGGCCATGTAGGTTTGCAAAAATGCAAAAAAATAAGAAATCAGGACGGGGGCAAACACTTTTTTGCTTTTAAACAATGAAACATTAAAAAAAAACAACAACCACAATGAAACATAATACGAACCGATGAAAATTAGTATTTAAAAAGACAATGCAGGCAAAGTCAAGGCAACATATTTTGAAGATTTCAGCAAAAGGCACATTTTCCAATTAATCTTGAAATAATAAAGAAACAGAAGTATAAACAACACGCATGTCTACTGTGGATTGCAGGATGCGAAGGAAAGCCATCAAACAATTCACTTTTTTCCTCCATAACAAGTGAGAGGATAACTTTTGTTATAGATATCTGCATCTTACCGCTGAGTTATTTAGCCATAATCAGATTAATAAAGATTAAAGTTGCAAGACAAAATGATGCAACAATGACAATGTCTTTTGAGTGTACAGTTCTTGGTCACGTGTCCAACATGTGCACACAGTTCTCTTTCGCTGCACAAGTCTTTATGACTGCTTTCCGAGGAGGAATGGGTGTGACCCGCATAAACCCAGGAGACTCCGCTCTCCTGTCGTTCTAATGAGTCAGCACGTTTTGCACCGGGGTGATACTGCCGGGTAAGGACATGCACACTGCCACTGACCTTGTGTTGTTTTGGAAGGATGCAGCACTCGCATTCATTTCAGACACACACACACGCGCATACACACACACACACACACACACACACACACACACACACACACACACACTGTGTGCCCTGCATGCAATGCAGATGTGCTGAGAAGCAACAGTGTGAGGAGCTCAGCTTAGGTCACACCCATTCTTTTGAACTTTGTACTTTACACACACGTAGGACATGCAGGCCATTTAGACAGCTGGGCCCGACTTCCCTCTGCATTACTTCCAGACTGCAACTACACATCACCTGAATACAAACCTTATATCAGAGCTATCCAAAGTGTGGCAGCACATTCTAAAAATTCTATTTAACAAGAAAACTTAAAAAAAAAAAAAAAAAAAGCAGCAAAAATTGAAAAAAAAAAAAAAAAACTGCAGTAATTTCACAAGAATAAAGTCAGAATATTAAGAGAAAAAAGCTGTAATCTACCGAGAAAGAGTTGTAATTTTACAAGAATAACATATGGACAAAATAATGTCATATTAGTCGCATAAAGTTGAAATATTAAATGTCATACCAAATTCCCAAACACACAAAGTGGAAAAATAAGCACACATTTTTTACATAAAATACATATTTAAAAAAAAAAAAGCGTCATCAAAGTGACAGCTGGGTTATAAGGGACAGGGAGCTGTGCTAGGCATAAAATATTCCTCTACGACTTCTACGTTCAAGAGACGAGGAAAACCAGCCAATTTACCTGTCTCAGCTTGAGAGACCCAGTCCGACAGCCCACCGGAACCTTTCACATCAACTCCTACGGCTAAACCAAATTGAGGCCCTGTTGAAAGGCCAATCAGATCTATAGTAATAAAGCAGTGAAATTTTGTGTTTGGATTGTAAAATGTTGGTTAAATTAAATAACGTCTTGTTGTAATTGGCAATTGTGTTGTCTGCAACTGTTTACATTTTAGACATAACTGTCCCTGCAGAAAGTACCTCTAACTCACATAAGAAAGCATTATTTTTAAAATGCATATTTTACTACTTCATAAATGTATGCATGAATGGATGAATGAATACATCTGTATGAGGAAGGCAGCTTTGCTAGTGCAAAGATTTTCAAATACTATTAACTGACCAGTTGGGCCTATAACATGTTAATTGACAATATTATTGATTGGAAACAAAAACAAACATTATTCATTCTTTTTCTATGCCACTTATCCTCACTAGGGTCGCAGGGGGATGCTGGAGCCTATCCCAGCTGACTTTGGGTGAGAGGCAGAGTACAACTGGAGCTGGTCGCCAGCCCAACGCAGACAAATAATATCATTATATTACATGGAGCTTGAACATACACAACTCTGTCACAAGGCAACAGAAGACTGCAGTAACAGTAGCAGCACTATGACGTCACGGCTCTACATCAAGTTGATGAAAAACACCAACTTTGAAATTAAATTGCTCAAGCTAGATACTCTACATGTCCCCAGTATGTGTTTAAAAAAATCCTGCTTGAGTGACCGTTAACAAAAAAAAATAGACAACAATTATTTTTAAAAGTTGTAATACAGTTGTCCCTCGTTTATCGCAGTAGAATTCCTTATTTATAAATGGCATATTTTCATAGAGCATAGAAAACCTGTAAAAGACCTTCTAAATACAGGTTTCAGCATTATTAGAGCCCTGAAATAACACTCCTAGTCACTGTTACACTTGTATTACCAAAAGTAGCTGACATAATAATAGGAAATAAGACGCCTTAGACATAAATAAGACATTACAGTACATAGACACACAGGTTAGCATTGACACCATTGATACCTAGTAGTTATTGTCTCATCAGTGCAATGTTCCTGACACCTACTGGCCTGCAATGCCACAGTAAACATTCACACAGGAGCTGCTGTTAGCCACAACTCACGTCAGTCACTGGTAGTCTCCACATTGCTAACCATGCCAACACTCAGCAACTCTACAGGAGCTAGCTGACATCACACGTGTCACTCAAAAGCCCCGCCTCTTAAAGATGCATACGTCACACATATTACATTATATAACATCTTCTGAATGTCTTATATTTGTGTTACTGTTTATTTAGCCATTTTAAGTGAAAATGCTTAATTTGGGCCAAGAATACATATGTGCACATGTTGTGACTAGTAATACTTGTAGGTTGTATTCAACCACAAAACAGTGATCATTTATTAATTAATTTTGGAAAAAACGCGAGAGTGAGGGAGTGATGTTCGAACCGCAATATAGCGAGGGACGATTGTATTATGACGAGAAACAAAACAAGTAAAGTTGTAATTTTTGGAAAATTAAGTTGGAAAAAAAGTTAGAATACAAAGGGATAGTCAAAATATGGGAATAAAGCAGGGGTGGGCAAACTTTTTGACCCGCGGGCCGCATTGACTTAACAAAATTGGCCGGGGGACCAGACTATATATTTGATACATTATGATGCACACTATTTTAAGCTTATAATAAACAGTCCACCTGGAATTATAGTGTCATACAATCTGCTATATGAATGTGCTTGTGTCCCTTTTTTCAGGAGCACTTTAACATCAGACCATATCATATAACAATTGAATTTTACAGGGTTTTTTTTTACTGAATAAGACACCCAGAATGTACATGAATAAAGGATGTGACATACAATATGAATTCTGAATGCTAAAACATTGACTATTAAATAGTATGTATATGTCCCTCCTTTTTTACTTCCCAGACAGTGCAGTGGGTAGGTTAGGCTGTGTGTCACATATTTTGTGACTTGTGTTTGTTTGGCACCATGGGTGATGTAGTTGTTTCGGCATGTGAAAGCTACTTAAACCATCAAAAGGTTGTCTCAGATTCACTGACTCTGACTACTTGGAAATCATGTTGCCAGCTTGAATGTTTAAGGTTTAAATATTTTGGAAGCAACTTGGCGGGCCGGATTCAAACGCTTGGCGGGCCGCATAATTTGGCCACCACTGGAATGAAGTCATAATTATGAGAAAAGAATTTACAAGAAGGAAGCTGAAATAGTTGGGAGAAAACATCAGAAATTAAAAAAAAAAACTGTGGTAACTTTACGAGAATAAAGTCAAAATATTAAAACAAAACGGTTGTGTTGTAATGAGAGAAAACGCCGCAATTTTACAAGAATAAATTCAAAATATTATGAGGAAAAATAATGTCAGTTTAGTAGCATAGAGATGAAATATTCAAGAAAAAAATGTATTTTTAAAAGTTGGAATATTATGAGTAATAAACAAAGCAAAATAAAGAGATAAAACCTTTTTGAAATATTACATTGGGAAAAAAGTTATAATATTATGCAAATAATGTCATAACATGAGAAGAAAATGTACAAAGATTAAGAAAGTTGAAATACAGTCAAACCTGTCTTAGCGGCCACCTGTATAGAACGGCCACCTGGCTATAGCGGCCACTGAAGAAGAAGAAAAAGGCCCTCGCAGAAAATTTACGTGTTATAGATCCTGTGTATAGCGGTCACTTGTCTAACGTGGCCAGCGGCCACCCATTTTGTCTCCCTTGGTCAATATCTGACCGCATATAGCGGCCAAAATGCCGACTCAAGCAGAAGCTTCATGCACGAAAAAGTTTTGTTTTTTAAGCAATGCAGCCGTCGTGTGTAGACTTTAATTACTGAGTCCTAGATCGACATAAAAAAGCCGTCTTCTTACTTTGCAATGCCGCCCTAAAAAGATTCAATGACGGCCAAAACGGTAATCTTCCCACTTTGCAATGCTGTGAATAGATTCTAAAATAGCCAAAACACCTGAATAAAACATCTAAAATATCACTTAATTGCCAACAATATGAAAGGAGCGATGGTATTGTTAGTTAGTTAGTTATCTTCGCACCTCCTCCGCACTCAATTGTTCACGCACACACCCATTCATGACTGCTTCACACGTGTCTGTACATATATCCTCGGGCTCGTTCACTAAAATTTTTATTTCTTGCTTTTAAAATCGTGTTTAAAAAAAAAAAAAATCAAAGATGAAAATTTGTGACGTTCTGCAGGACAGGAGCGAGCGTCCCCTGTCCTGCGCTCTTATTTGGTGGGCTGTGCCTTCTCCGGGGAGGAAGAGGCAGCCGCTTCATGCCTGGTGGCCGCGCAGCTGCGGTCAATTAACATTTGTGGCGGATAAAAGGCCAGCGCCCTCAAATGTGTGGCGCTAGTTCATTGTTGTTATTGATATTACTAGTTTCCTCACCGGAGCTGTTAGCTAGATTTACTTACCTGTTTATGTGTCAACAGAGCGTTTTCCCCTATGTCTCTTGGTTTTGCTCCAGTCTTTTTGTGAATACATGTTAATGTGTGTGTGCACAAATTCAAAATGGCCGCCAACCTGTCTATTGCGGCCACTTTTGCCGTTTCCCTTCAGTGGCCGCTATAGACAGGTTTGACTGTATTTGGAAAACAAAAAAAAAGAAACAGCAAAAATGAGAAAATAGAGCAAAGATGGAAGTTGATACTAATAAGGCCTTTTCACCCATTTCACACAGCTTTTTCTTCATTTTTTCCCTGAAATATATATAACTTCTGAGCATATCTACTTGTGTCTCTTTACAAATCCAAGTGGCAAAGTCCGCAAGAAAAACGTTTGGACACACCTGTATTAGATCAATTAAATTCAGCCTTCCTAATTACAATTTAAGAAATTTGTTTGAAATAATAATGACCATCCCGAGAGATGAGTGTGTACCTCGTGTAGTTTGATCTGTCTCAGCTCCTCCTCAGCAGCAGTGAGGGGCAGCGGTGCCGCCTGCGAGGTCAGATATTTCCTGTATCCGCTGAGGTTCAGGTCATCCTGGAGGACAAATGATTGATTAGAGGAGTTACCAAGGGTACACTTCATTCACGGAAACTGATCAGTGTGTGATGCAAACCTTTGTGGTGCCAAAAATCTCATCCTTGATGTGGCCGCCCCCAAACTCTTTCTTCAGTGTGGCTCTGGTAGCAGCAAACAGCATTTTGTTTCTCACCTGGTAAAACATAAATACAATACTGCAGATATTCAAATATTATGCATCTCACTGTTTACTTGCATCCGTGGCAATTAATTTGTGGCTACACAGTGCAACAGCAATTTGTCCCATAGAAAGCAATGGAAACAGAAACAGTCATTTTTTAATGTAACATTTTAACATTCTTGAAGTGTAAAAAGAAGTGAACCACTTCTGGAGCCTGACTGTGAGTTTTCTTAATTCACATCCCTTCCAGTGTGCACAGAAGCTACAGCACCTCCTAGTTGTGTTGCCAAAAAGCCAAAGAAAAAGCTAAACCCTCACAATTTACCCTGTAAAGTTGTGCACAATAGTGGACCGGACCATTTCACGGTCAAGTTTGTTTTATTTATTGAGAACTTTTATTTATTTACTTTATTGTTTTGTACATTATTGATACATTTTACATTATTCATTTATTTTATACTATATTTATTACATTATTTTATATGTATTATTTATTTATTATTATTTTTATTTATTGATTTTTATTTTATTGATTTATTGATTTTCATTGTTCAAATCAGGAATTGATCAGATCAGGAAATCCAGTGACCAATTTGCATGTGGGTTAAGCCATTTCACAAGATACTCCTCAACCAACCAAATCTGTGCATTCCAGGTGCTAAACATTGTGACTCTAAATATAGATACAGGCAAAATAGGAGAAAAGTGAAGCAGAGAAGAGAGATATGGGGAAAGAAGAGAGAAACAAGTGAGAGATGTGGATACAGACGACAGCGAGCCGAGTTAGCTTCACGAGGAAAGAAGAGAAAAACAAGCGATAGATAGCAAATAAAGAGGACAGAGAGACGAGTGAGAGCCACGAGGAAAAGACAAACGAGATGCAGATAAAGAGGACAGCGAGATGACTGAGCGTTACGAGGAAAGAGGAGAGATACGAGTGAGAGAAACGGATAAAGAGGACAGCCAGACGAATGAATGTTATGAATAAGAAGGAAAGTAGAGGAACATAAAAAGAAACCACTGACAGACACAGATAAAGAGGACAGCGAGACGACTGAGCACTACGAATATAGAAGAAAGAAACAAGTGAGAGAGGCAGTTAAAGATAACAGCGAGCCAAGTGAGCGTTACAGGAAAGAAAAAACAAGCGAGAGATGCGAATGAAGAGGACAGCCAGACGAGTGAGTTAGAAGAAACGAGAAATGAGAGCAACACAGATAAAGGACAGTGGAACGACTGAGTGTTACTTGGAAAGAAGAGAGAAACCAGTGAGAGACGCGATAAAGAGGACAGCGAGAAAACTGAGCACTACAAGGAAAGAAGAAACGAGTGAGAGATATGGTTAAAGAGGACAGCGGGATGACTGAAGAGATGAAGAAAGAAGAGAAAAACAAGTGAGATGTGAGTGAGTGGATTAGGAGGACATCCAGACGAGTGAATGCTATGAAAAATAAGGAAGAAGCCAGTGATAGACACGGATGAAGAGAACAACTAGACGACTGAAACGTTACAAGCAAAGAGAGAAACGAGTTAGAGACACGAATAAAGAGAAGAGCCAACAACTGAGTGTTACAAAGAAAAAGACAGAAACGAGTGAGAGACGGACTAAGAGGACAGCGAGACAACTGAGCGTTACAAGGAAAATAGCGAGAAACCAGTGAGACACAGATAAAGAGGACAGCGAGACAACTGAGCATTATGAGGAAATGAAGAGAGAAACCAACGAGAAGCAAAGATAAGAAGACAGCGAGATGACTGAACGTTGCTACGAAAGAAGCGCGCTATGTTTGGCCAGGAGCCATGGTGGAGGAGTGGAGAGAGGACAAAAAGACGAGTGACCCAGAGACAAAAGAAAAACACACATAGCGCTCTTAGGATAGCAATGTGGACAGCAAAAATAAAGCTTTCAACTCAGAATTTATGTTCATTCTTCCCTCTAGAAGTATTTGAATTTTTGCTGAATACCCCTCTACACCTTTTTTATTATCAACATATATTTTTATTCTATCTGCTTCATCTCCAGGAAAACAGAGCCGACTCATTCAGGTATTCATTCAAGCTTTTATGTCTCTTATGCTTTCATGTTATGAAATGGTTCTGCAAGTTCCAGACAAGCCCGAGCCTGTAATTTTTTTCAATTGCTTGTTTGAGTGAGACAACAAGAATGTTAAACTTTGCCTAATCCTGCAGCAGTCAATCCCAGCATACTTTCAACTGGCACCAATTTGTCCTCATAACATTCCTGTGTCCACAGAAACAACATTTGTCTATTCATTTATCTATTGCACTGCAACCGGTCCTTCAGGTTTCACTCAAGCCCAATAACAATATCACTAAATAAGGTGAGAAATACTGAACCAAACACACTTTCCCAGGAGGTATGGAAAGAATTGAAGTACTGAGGGAGACAACCCCACCCAGAAAGAAAGAAGTCTTCATTGTAGTCTGCTTACAGTAGCGTGTTCAGGAGTCCAGGCCAGGAAGATCCACTCGAAGCCTTGGTTGTTGCTGGAGTCCAACCTGTAGAGGATGTAGCATGGCATGCAGTCCTCCAAGAGGGGTAGCAATAAGGAGTCATACTCGTGATCCCACTTCATTGACGACTTCTTGGTGGCGGCCAAAGTAAGCTGCTCTGGAAAAGCAACGACAGTTCCCGTCACACAGACACGTACTTACTGGTACGCCATATATATACTGTATTTACCATCCTCAATGACGATCTTCAAGACTCTGTACTGGTCTCCACTCTTCGCACTGGCGAAAATTTCCTTCACATCATTGCCCGCTGGGAAATACATAAACATGTCAGCCTCTTATTATTTTAACACATATCTATATCATACTGTATATATCATATCTATACTGCAAAAAAAGGTTTAAAATATTAAAAGAAATAAGTCCTTGTTGGTTTTCGATGCACCTTAAAATAGTGGCCCTCATTCTAATAAACACCATGTCTCCGTACATCGCCCACTTGAATAAATAAATGCCACACTTCAAATTAATACCACCCATGTAATGCGGTCATGACCACAACACACTCCGATTACAGAGCAGACTCAGCATCTGTAAAGGTGACCTTTACATTCACAGTTTAATTTTGAGCAAAAAGATGCAAAACATTACAGATGGTAAGAAAAATGTAAGAAAGATAAACAGATAAACAATACACAGTAATTCCTTGTTTACCGCAGTTAATGGGCTTCAGAAGTGAAGTAGGATTCCTTATCTACAAATCAAATATTTTTGTACCGTAGTTGCAGCATAGAAAACCTTTTTTAAAAAACCTTTCTAAATATGTGTTTTAACATTATTAGAGCCCTCTAGGCATGAAATAACACCAAATAGTAATCTTTACACTCCTATTACCCAATACAGTAGACATAATAAAAGAAAAAAAGAGAATATAAAATATAAATAAGACATAATATAGACTCACACATGTTAGCATTGGGAGAGTTCCGTTCATTTTTATCGTGTTCATGTTACTGTGCTTGTGTGTGTTCCTAAAAAATGTGTTCCGGTGTTAGGGGAGCTGAGTGTTGTGCGGACAGGGAGTGACATTGGGGGTGGAGTTTTAGCTTAGGGTGGGTTACGGCCGCTACGGTAGCCAGTGTTAGGGTGTTTTGGCTCTTGAGAGAGCTTTCAAACCTACAATAAACATCTATTGTTCCGGCAATGAAGTCTGGTGTGTCTTGCCCAACATTACAGTAACATTACTGACACCTAGTGACCAGTATAGAATACTACATATCATCACAATGCGTCTTGTGAACACCTTCTATTTGTAATTTACTTAATTTAGCCATTTTTATGTTTGAAAATGCTTCACGTAGGCAAAAAAATACAATGTGCTTAAATATGCATATTTTACACTAAATTAATAGGTCATATTCAACCACAAAACAGCAATGATTGATTCATATATTTTTGGAAAACCGTGATAGAGCGAAACTGGGAAATTCAAAGCGTGAAGTGGTGAGGGATCACTGTATTACAGCAAAAAAAAAATTCAGTCTGGAAGTGGGAAGTTTTTGTCTTCCTTGTCCTTTCCCACTCCGTTTGAAACACTTTCTTAAGTTTAGAATAAGTAAATTGGAGAGGCTAACTAGTTAGCTCGGTAGCTTTCTATGCTAGCACCGGCTGTCTGTCCCTGTAGTGATCCCGTAGCCTGAGCAATGTGATGAAAACAAAGAATAATAGAGGTGTGTAGAGAGTGTAAAAGTGACTATTGGGGTGTTTCATGTCTACAGGGCTCTAATAATGGTCAAGGAAAAGTGCACTTTTTTTTATTTTGCCCATCATCCATAATCCTTATTCAAGACATGGACACACGTCTCTCTTTTGTGTGCGTTCTAAAGATCTAAAAACAGCTAAAAAGAGGCAGGTATGGTGGCCTAGTGGTTAGCATGTTGGCCACACAGTCAGGGGATCGGGAACATCTGGGTTTGAATCTCGGCTTGGGCATCTTTGTGCGGAGTTTGCATGTTCTCCCCGTGCATGTGTGGGTTTTCTCTGGGTACTCCTGTTTCCTCCCGCATTCCAAAACCATGTTTGGTTAATTGGCGACTCTAAAATGGGGCTCAGCATGCCCCCGCGACCCTATTTAGAATAAGCGGCACAGAAAATGGATGGATAAAAAGAAGCAGGTAATTAATTCCCCACAAAGCCCGCTATTAAAAAATACCCCCACCAAGGTTTCATGGTTTTATATCCATGCTGTGACCATGTAGTAACAGGTACATCCATTGTAACATGTAATACTTGTAATAACATCAAATATGCTGTATTTTGATCCTTTTAAGCATTATTTAGAACTTCCTTCCTGGGTGCATTGATTACACATAGCAACATAGAAATGAATAGTGATGGGTAGATGAGGCCTCGCGTCGCGTTGTGGCACATTACCCAAACTGTATCGACACTGTGTCTGTACTATGTCGCAGTGTTGCTCAATACTGACACCTGCTGGATCTTAAATGGTGCGCATTGCTGCCGTGACACATCACACACACACACACACACACACACACACACACACACACTATAATAGCACATAACATTCACACAATAACAATAACATTCAGAAAACGATTTTTGTCCCAGTTCACCCTAAGGCGAGACTCAACTGACATTGATTTAATGACCTACTGTATACAATAATATTGAAATGATTGCATTTTTTGATATCTTTATCGAAGTTTAAAATCGATTTTATATCTTTAAAATATACAGTCAATAAATAGTGAACGTGACCGTGTGTCATAATGTGGAAAGTAAAATAAAAGTAAAACCAAAAGTAAATCAACACTGTAAATTGAATTAAAGTAGTAAATTCATTTAATCAACTACTGCTGAGGAAGTAGTAAAATGTTTATATACTGTATCTATTTGTATGGATAAAGTGGTTTTTCTTTGGTCGGACAATTCAGTAAAACAATGATGACATTTAACCTGCAGAAAATAAAACAAATATTTTCAACTAAGAGTCACTGACATGCAGATGAATTCTGTCAGCTCAAGAGGAGATGATCTGTTTCAGAGGAATGGGATGAAATAGGAAAATAAAACCAAATGGCTTATTTGCCGATATAAGATCCAAATGGTCTCACACGGCAAAAATCTTTCTTTTATTTCTCCACGTCACACTGGATTCAGTGGAAGAACTGTGCTTTCAAAGATTTGTTCTTATTGCCGAGACGTTGCACCCCGATGACAACAGCCTGACTCGCTTCCCTATAAACACACGTTGGCGCCTCACAGGCAGGCGTACAGCAACTGTATCGCTCACGTGACTTTTTCTTAAAGCAAGATGCGCACCAGCACAGGGTTTCGCTCTTTGAGCGCGACACATGAGCCGACGCGTCGATGTTCCCGGACCCATCACTAGAAATGAACGCTACACCGAGCGTTAACTTTTGTAAACTCAAAAACAAAATCACAGCAGCTCCAATACAGCGTTACCTTTCGGTAGCGGCCTGAGGCATTGTGAGCGAGTGTGTGGTGAAGATAGTCACTAGCCGGCTAGTAGCTAGCCGGTGCGGTGTGACGAGGTAATACTGTTAAGAACAATAATAATATAATAATAAAGTGGAGCGTTGGTGGTGGTTTTAGGAGCTTTTTTCAGAAGGCTTTATAGGTGGAATAGGTGTGTTTCTTTACGTGCATTCTTAGCTGCCTCTTTTTATCTGTTTTTATATCTTTACAATGCACGGTTTTCCTGTAAAACCCATATATAAAAAATCATAACTAGGATTTCTGTGCTGTAACTACAAAAATATTCTATTTATTAACATTGACTACTATATCTCGTTAAACTCATTTAACGCAACATTTGAGTGTATAAGTTGAAACGTTGTCCAGGGTAAAATGCAACAAAATGACGGAGCACAATGTTGCGCGGCATGCTATTAAACTAAGGACCCATATGTGAGCCTTATTTCACTATATCTACGAGAAAGTCGTGTTATAAACCCCATACAGACAAGCTCATTATAAATGCAGCGTAGTGATTGATCAAGTGGCTATTCTTTATCAAATTCAAGTATGTTGATTTAGATCTGAAATATGCTTTTTGTGACTCCCATACTGAGACTGTTGTTCATCTGTTTTGGAAATGTGGATATACCCGTAAACTATGGCAAGATGCTTGTAGGTTTATTTTAGATCATATCTGCTGTGATTTTGAGCTCCTTCTGCAAAATGTCCTTTTTGGCTTTGTAAAGAATGATGTTTCAGCTGACAAAGGATATTTTGAAATTAACCTCATTTTAATTCTTGCAAAATTCTACATCCACAAATGTAAATTTGCCAAAGTGAAACCCCTTTTTTATGTTTTCATGAAAGAACTGAAGCTGTACCTCAAATCGATATCCTCTGCTACTAATAAGAAAGCTATCAAGACTATAATTATGTGCTCCCACTTCAATATCCTTAATTGAATTTAATTTTCATTGCTCATGTCCCCTGGTGTATCTTACTTTAATTACTACCATTATTATCTTTTTTATTATTATTTATTTATCAATTTTCTGTTACATTTTTATTTCCTTAATCTCGATCTTGTGTGTTGTTGTTATCCAATTGTTATTTGTTAATGCCCATGTCTTGACCCTATGTTATTGTAAATTGTGGGCATTAATAAAGTTGAATGGAAAAAAAATGATCAAGTGGCTGGATGAACAGGCCAGTCAGTAGCATCTAATTTAAGGCGTCACCCGTTCATTGGCGGGATAACGTCCCATTCTGCGATTTCACCGAGGGATTCAATAGACTCCGAGACACGTTCAGAGTACAATACACCAAGCGCTCATGATTTAGGGCTCTCACAGAGCACCTACCGACAAACATTTCATCACACATCAAGCTAGCTATAGCTAAAGCTAACTAGGAGCGATTAGCAAACATGACGCTACATTCTCTTACTCCATTGCTTTCGGTGACTAGGGTGAATAAATGACATCGCATACGCGAAAGTCCACGTAGACGGATGTTATCAAATCTACCTTGAATGCCCGTCTGATGTGACATGATGAACGTCTCTCGTCAGAGGAAAGCTCCAGCAGCTGATCAGGCGAAACCAGGGCAGCAAAGAAGCAGGAAGTGAATGTCATCCATAAGCTACGCCTCCGTGGTGACGTCACCACCCACAATGAATCGAACAAAAATAGTAACAAAAAAGTAACAAAAAAGGTAATTAAAATAACACACCGCATTTTGTGTAACCGACAAACGCTTCTATTTTTAATATTGAAAAAGTGTCCAGTATCAAAAATACAAATACAGTATACGAGGCGAAGTGTAACCACTAGAATAACTCTCCACACAATTTATTGCGCAACACATTTTCCCTGTTACGTCAATGTCCTATAGTTGTCTTGTTACATATAACGTTCTTTTTGAAGACCAAAACATTTTGTTTAAAACAAAACACAACACAACCACATACACAAACATACACGTTTTAGTGGCGTGAACGCGGTAAAACAACCAAATATGCATATACTGTATATGACCAAATGACAGAAAGAACATCGCAATAAACGCATCATCAATGACGTCACAGCCAGGGGAGATACTCTCTGTGGATAACCCAATAATAACAGATACAGATAGATTCTTCATTGATAGACAGATAGATTCTTCATTGATTTCCATGAGAAAAAATAATGTGTAATAATCACTAATAAAAAAGACAAATTAGGCGGCAAAAACGGTGACAGGTGATACAAAGAGGACTGCGGGGCTCTTCGGTGGTTCACCAACACACCCTTCAAATATCCAGGTGATACATGTTTCGCTTTTTAGTTCCCCAGTCTCATATATTGCATGTCACACATGGGTTTATTAATGGGAGTGTCACGTTTCGCAGGACAGGAGCGAGTGCTTCCTGTCCTGCGCCCTTATTTTTGCGAGGTGTACTTCCGGTGTGGTGGAAGATGCAGCCGCTTCACGCCTGGTTGTCGCACAACTGCAGCCAATTTGGTTTAGTGGCGGTTAAAAGGCCAGCGCCGTCGTATGTGCGGCGCTGGTTCATTGTCTGTGTTTCTCATGCTCCTCTTCTCTTAGTCAGTGCTTTTACATAGAGTTCGCTTACCTTGTCATATGATTTTCCACAGAGTCTTTTCTCTGTCGCTTTTGTTACTCCTTTCATTAAAGAACCTTTATTTTTGCAAGCCATCGCCTCGTCTCTGCATACTGGGGGTCAAATACACGACAGTCGCTACCCAGCCGTGACAGGGAGCAATTCAGTAATGCATTTGATATGCATCTATTGTTCCGTTGAACCTATAGGAACTTATCTTAAACCATGCAGGGGGACCAAGCTTCTTCCAGCGAGGGCCACATAGTGAAAAATTCAAGCATGCAAGGGCCACTTTGATATTTTCTAAAACAGATATGCTAAGAAGTTATACCTGTATATATTTCAAGAAAAAACTGCAGCTCAGCTTTGTAATATAGGTGAAAAAGCATATTGTTACTATCAACTTCTGTCTTTGCTCTTTTTTTCCCCCATTTTTGCTGTTCTTTTTAAATTGTCCAAACAGTTCAACTTTCTTCTGAAACAATCTTGTTTTTTGTAATATTATGACGGCCTGCATGGTGGATGAATGGTTAGTTAGCATGTTGGCCACGCAGTCAGGAGATTGGGATGACCTGGGTTCAAATCTCCGTTTTGACATGTTTGTGTGGAGTTTGCATGTTCTCCTCGTGCATGCGTGAGTTTCCAAAAACATTAGGTTAATTGGCAACTCAGAATTGTCCATAGGTGTGAATGGTTGTCTATTTGTGCTTGGCAACTGGCTGATGACCAGTCCAGGATGTACCCCACCTGTCGCCCGAAGTCAGCTGGGATAGGCCCCCGCGACCCCAATGAGGAGAAGTGGTATAGAAAATGGATGGATGGACAACACAACGAAACAACAAAAAAGTACCAACATGGGAGTTCTTTGCTCAGCAACATATCTATATTTCTATTTTTGTTTCTCAATTCCAGTCTTCGTTATATACGTATTTTGTCGCCGATTTGATGTAAATATTGTCTATTTAGTCCATTTGTCCTTGAATTGGGCCTCTTGCAGCCGTAAGCCATGTGTCAGCTTTTCCTTTATGTAGAGCTCCTCTACTATTGCAGTCCATTGATCCTGCATAGGGGCGTCTTCCTTTCACCATTTCCTCGTTATGTACCCCGCCTCTTGCCTGAAGTCAGCTGGGATAGGCTCCAGCATACCAGTGACCCTAATGAGGATCAGAGGCATAGAAAATGGATGGATGGATATTATGACTTTATTCCCATATAGTCAGCTTTTTCCCCAACCTAATTTGTCAAAAACTCCAACTTCATTTAGTTTTGTCTGTTTCTCATATTACCACTTTTGAAAAATAATGTATTTGTTCTTTAATATTTCAAGTCTATGCTATAAAATGGCATTATTTTCCCTCATCATTCTCGTGAAATTGTGACTTTTTTCTGTTAATATTTTGACCTTATTCTTGTAACATTATAGCTGTTTTTTTCCAACTATTTCAACTACTTTTTTCTTCTCGTAATTATGATTTTAGAAACAATATCTCGGTTCTCTGTGTCCTGTTAAATTGACAAAGAATCTTGAATCTTGGATTTATTCCTCTAATATTTTGACTTTATTCTTGTAACATCAGAAAATATTGTAATTATATGTAAATATCGTTTTTGGAATATTGTGACTTTATTTCCATATTATCATTTCTTCCACAACCTCATTCAAAAAATACTTCATTCATTCTTTTGTTTGCTTCCCATATTATTAGGACTTTTTTAAAAGACATCTTTTTTCTTTAATATTTAAACTTTATACTACTAAAATGATCTAATTTCTCCTCTTATGTTGTTGTTGTAAAATTGCGACTTTTTCTTGCTCGATTACAACTTTTTTTTCCTCAGTATTTTGACTTTATTCTCCATTTTTGCTGTTTTCTTAAATTACATTTTAGAAAGTGCAGCGTGCCACTAAAAAATCCCGCGGGCTGCAATAGGCGCTCGGGTCTCACGTTGGGGACCCATCTCAAACCAAAATGTTCACAGCCGATGCACTTGTTTCTTCATGCAGGGGTGCACTTTCCTTTTCCAGAGCAGGATTGGTGCAACGTGTTGTTTTTGGACTGATATTTCCAGGATAGCTCCTCTTGGATGCTGCTGCCTATATTTTTGGCAAGAAACCGTGAAACAGCTGTGAGCCACTGGCCCTCCTGCCTCCCTCTCTCTCCATCATCTTCTGCTTCTTCACACCAGCGAAGCCTTCTGCCAGAAAAAACACAACCCCATCTTCAAAATAAGAGCTACATTTTGAACACAGGGGGGGTCCAAAGAGAGGGAAATGAAAAGGGTGTTAATATGTGACCAGTTTTTTTTTTTGTAGCCTAGCCAGTCTGTGTCGTGGAAATGAACCTGTTAGCTTAATCTCCACAATGAAATAAGCCAGCAGAGCGTTAGCACGTTCTCATCTCATGCCTTTTTAATCAACATTTAATCAGAGCAGGTAAATGGTTAGCATGTATTATTAAATCAGTTGTCCCTCCCTCATTTAACAGATTCGACAACAGATGAGTCAGCAGCAGCCCTGTCTCCCCATAACTTTATCCGTCCCTGTCCCAGTGAAGAAGGTGAGCAACACTGTTCAATGACATTACAGTTAGTATCATTGCAGGGAGTCTGAATTACAAAAAAAAAAAGAATATTTTTGTGATGACAGAAATTCAAACAAATTAGTTTCCCACATAATGATTGCATTTCAACGTTATTTTCTTGTTGGCAGATTTAAAAGTTAATGTACTGTACAATTAAGTATTTCATAAATGTTGAAAACATTTTGCAATTTTACAATTAAAATTACAGTCAGGCTGTTGTAGAAAAAAAATTAATTTACTGAGTGGGTAAGTAATTATTACAAGTACATTTTAGAATATCTGCATTGGTGTCTCTTGATTTAATTATTGTTGAGTGTCTTAAAATAAGTACAGTATACAGTAGATATAACTGTGTAATCAATTAATCTAATAACTTCATGAATGATTACAAGCACTTTATAGAAATAATGCTTCATTAGTTAGCGGAGTAAATGAACATCTGTTTAAGTGTGTCAAAGGTTAAACAGAAATACTGTTGGTCACAGCTTCTACACGCCAAGGTTACCAGGCTGATACGGTCCAGAATTAAGTCAAAACAGAAACATTGGCCGGAGCAAAGAATGTTTTGTTAATATCAACAACTACACTAAGTGTTATCGGGACAGTGAAGGATCTGCTGGCATCACAAGCTTTGTCAAGGAATTCAGGAGAAAGATATGTTTGGAGAGACTGATGCCAATGGTTTGAGCAAACAAGTATAAAAAGGACTGTGGGAGCTCTTTCATTTCCAGCCAGGAGATGATTACAGGTGAAATGAAACAGGGTCCAGGTACCTGTAGACTGCGGAAACTATCCTGTCTGACTTATTTTTAAATTATGATGTCTGATTTATCTTTCAATTATTATGTCTGATTTATCTTTCAGTTATTATGGCTGACTTATTCTTCTATACATTTGGAAAAAAGTCTAATTTGTTGTGAGAGTCTTTCTTCCTTCTCATAACTGGAGATTAAAAAGCACGCAAGGGTTGAATTGGCTTGATTAATTTTTCCAAAGTGGTCCTTTGGCCTTTAGGAGGTTGTGGAGAATTACATCTCTAACACTGTAAAAAACTGAGTTAAGCACATTTACAGTATGTTTTTTTGCATCAGATAGTGAATGGCATACTATATGTCAGTGCTTCTCAAATAATGGGGGGGGCACGGTGAACTGTCGGAGTCGAGGGGGTGGGGCGGTTGGCAGTTCTTGGGAGGCAGGGAGGACTTTCAATATTGGTGCAGACCTGCCAACATGTATGAATTTGTCGTACTTAGCATGCAATTTCAATATGCTTGTATGCTTCACTGCTCTCCATTTTGTTGCATTTCACTGGTTTCAGTTTTGAATTGAGTCTGTATAGTACAGATAAATAGATATGATCAGTTTCTCAATAGTATTTCAAAGTGGGGGGAGTGCGAAAACATTTCTGTGATAACAGAATATAATTGCGAACTCACTCGCAGTAAATATTACACTGGTAGTTTTAAACTAGAAGCAAGACATTTACAAACCTTCAGAGTTGGAGTTATGTAAAGCTGTTGTTGGGTCAGTTAAGGTTCTAGAGATGTGGTGACAACAGATGCCTGGGGGGACCCAATGTCAGGTTTTCCGTGTGACACGGCAAGAGGTTAGGATCCCTATGCAAGACACTGAGCACAAAAAGTAAAAGTAAAAAAAGGTATAATATAACAAAAAGAGTCCACAGGTGCAAAGTACAAACAAAGGAAAATCCACAATGGGTAATACTAAAGAAAAACACTGACAGCAAAAGGCTGTCAGGAAAAAACACTAAGGTACAAACAAAAGACACTGAAGGCAAACCTATCAGGAATCACAAAAATGCAAAGAGCAGGTATTTACAGTAGCAAGCAAGGGGTAGAGCTAGAAAGCAGGGTAAGGAGGCCAGGAGCCGGTGGTCAGGAAGTACAATCTGGCACTGGTCTGGAGTTTGGCTGCAGCTTAAGTAGGCAGGTTGTAATAAGCTGTAGGTGTAACCAATTAAGTCCTGGGCAGGTTCAGGGATGTGCTGCAACACATGAACGGCAGAGGGCAGCACACAGAACATGACAGTATGCCCCCCGCCCCCATAAGACGCCTCCTGGCGGCTTACCTGGCTTATCAGGATGGAGAGGTCGCATAATAGGGACGGATCCAGGATAAGGGAGCGGGAGATCCTGGAACGCTTCTCAGGACCATAACCTTCCCAGTCGACCAGGTACTGGAATCCCCGGCCCCTCCTTAGGGAGTCCAAGATGGCCTTCACTGTATATGCTAGGTGGCCATCGATCAAGCGCGGTGGAGGCGGAGACTCAACCGGCAGGCACAGGTGGCTGGATGACACTGGCTTGAGACAGGAAACGTGGAACACAGGGTGTACCTTGAGTGCAGGGAGTAGTTTGAGTCTGACAGAGGAGGGCTGATGATGGAGTCCACCAGGTAAGGACCCACAAATCTTGGTGCCAACTTTCTATTAGTTCCTGCCAAAGGTAGGTCCTTGGACGAGAGCCAAACCTCATCTCCGACCTAGTATACAGGAGCTGGGATCCTGTGACGGTTTGCTAGGCGTCGATTACGTGCTGCTGTGTGGTTCAGGGCGGCAACTGTTTCTCTCCATATTCTCCGTGGCCGACGCAGGTGAACTTGCACGGACGGCACAGCGATCTCCACCTACTGAGAAGGGAAAAGTGGAGGCTGATAACCATATGCGACCTTGAATGGTGACATACCTGTGGCCGAGCCGACGAGGGTGTGGTGTGCATACTCCACCCAGGGTAGGTGGATGGCCCAGGACGATGGGTGCCGGTGACAGACGCAGCATAGGGCAGCCTCGAGGTCCTGGTTGGCCCGCTCTGTCTGGCCGTTGGTCTGTGGGTGATGACCAGAAGAAAGGCTGGCCGATGGTCCAAGCATCTTGCAGAAGGCTTTCCATACTTTGGATGTGAACTGAGGTACTCTGACACGATGTTGTAGGGTATGCCGTGGATGCGGAAAACGTTTCTCACCAGTAGTTGGGCTGTGTCTAATGACGTAGGCAGTCCGGGTAACGCAATGAAATGTGGCATCTTGAAAAACGATCGACAATGTTTAATATGGTGGTGTTTCCGCGTGAAGCAGGTAATCCCAGGATGAAGTCCATCGAGATGTGACCAGGGCCGGGCGGGGATGGGAAGTGGTTGCAGCAGTCCGGTCGGGGGTCGATTTGAAGACTTGCTTCTGGCGCAGACAGAGCAGGCCGTGACAAACTCCTTAACGTCTGCCGCCATGGAAGGCCACCAGAACCTTTGCGCTAGTACCAGTAATGTCCGGACTCCTGGATGACAGGTCACCTTGGAAGCATGCCCCCACAGCAGTACCTCCGATCTTAGTCCTTCAGAAACGAATAGTCTTCCCGGAGGACAACCTTCTGGTTGTTCCCTCCCTTCTGTTGCCTCTGACACCTTCTTCTCCACCTCCCACTGGACAGCACCCAACACCCGGGCCACAGGTACTATAGTCTCTGGTGTCCTCCCCTCCTCCTTGGGGCTGAAGACTCTGGATAAGGCGTCAGGCTTGATGTTGCGGGAACCGGGTCTGTTTGTGATGGAGAAGTTGAAACGGGTAAGGAATAGTGACCAGCGGGCTTGACGGGCATTGAGTCTTTGAGCTGTACGAATATATGACAAGTTCTTGTGGTACCAACGACAAATGGAAGAACTGCGCCCTCTAGCCAATGACGCCACTCCCGCAGCGCCAGAACGATGGCCAGCAGCTCCCTGTTGCCCACATCGTAATTACTCTCCGCTTGCGTGAGGCGACGCGAGAAGAAGGCGCAGGGGTGCAGTCTCTGGTCGACTGAGGATCGCTGGGACAGGACAGCTCCCACTCCCGTATCTGAGGCGTCAACCTCTACAAAGAATTCAAAGTTAGGATCAGGGTGAATGACTACAGGTGCGGAAGTAAATAATGTTTTTAGAGTTTTGAAAGATGCCTCTGGGGTCCATACAAAAGAAGTTTTGGGGGATGTAAGCCTCGCCAGAGGTCCTGCCTTGCTGCTGAAATAACGGATGAATCGCCTGTAGAAGTTGGCGAACCCTAGGAACCTCTGTAAGTGCTTCCTTGATGTAGGAGTAGGCCATTCGACCACCGCTTGAATTTTGGCGGGATCGGCACGTAACTGACCCTTCTCCACGATGTACCCCAGAAATGGCACTGATGTGACGTGGAAATCACACTTCTCTGACTTAACGTAAGTCTATTTTCCAATAGGCGTTGAAGGACTAGCCTGACGTGAGTGGTGTGTTCTTGCAGGTTTCTGGAAAAAATTAGAATATCATCAAGATAAACAAAGCAAAACTGGTTTATCATGTCACTGAGAACATCGTTGATGAGATTCTGGAACACCGCTGGGCCATTGGTGAGACCGAATGGCATAACTAGGTATTCAAAGTGCCCCAGCGGAGTATTAAACACGGTCTTCCACTCGTCCCTATCCTTAACTAAATGATAAGCGTTGCGGAGATCGAGTTTGGAGAAGATACGTGCAGAATGTAAAGCGGAGAAGGCCAAGTCCATGAGGGGAAGAGAGTAGCTGTTGCGAACTGTAATGCTATTAAGGCCACGGTAGTCTATGCAGGGCCGAAAGGACTTGTCCTTAACTACGAAAAAGAATCCTGCCCCAAGAGGTGAGGAAGAAGGTCGGATAAGGCCGGCTGATAGTGAAGAGGAAATATAGTCTTTCAGGGCTTTCTGTTCTGGATCGGAAATGTTACAGTTTAGCGCTGGGTAGAGTAGCGTTGGGTAAGAGGTCGATGGAACAGTCATACGGACGGTGTGGTGGAAGTGTTTGGGCACGATCTTTGCTGAAAACTTGTCTAAGGTCATGATATTCAACGGGAATACCCGTGAGGTCAATAGTTTCTTCTGGAGTAACAGTGGCTGGAATATCGGAAATGGCTGAACGCAGACAGTTAGTATAGCAAAATGGACTCCAATTAACAATGTGCATCTTGGGCCAGTCAACGGAGGGGTTGTGAAGTTTTAACCAAGGTAGTCCTAACACTAACGGAGCTGAATCAGAATGATTGCAGGACAGGTGAAGCGAAAGGTTAAGTTTGGTGCGTGACTGCCGCCAGGAAACGCCTGTCCAGGGATAATACCTCTTTAGGAGAGCGTAATTTAATCATTTCAATATTATGCTTATTTACAAACAGTGTGTCCAAAAAGCAATCATCTGCGCCGGAATCAATGAGGGCGGTTATGGGAACATTTCTACCTCCACCGGTAATAGTTCCGTTGATTTGGAGTCGTCTCAAGGGCTCCTCCCTCTGTGTGCAAGTTGCTGCTTGGATGTACTCACAGTCACCTGATGCTGAACACCCTCTGGTGGCTGGAGGATCGATACTGGCCGATCCCGGGGTCGACCCGCAATGACGAACAGTTCGGATAGCGATGAAGCCGATGTCCTGGGTTGCCACAGTATAGGCACAGGTCCAGCTTGCGGTATCGATGTGGTATCGAGGTTCGCTCATAGTATCTCTCCTCCGCATAGTCTCTTACTCTCTCCCTCGCTCGGTTGCCCAGGCAAATAGCTAGGTTAATGAGGTCGTCGAGGGACGTAGTATTGTCCTTGGCCACCAATTCGTCCTTAATTCGAGCGCTGAGTGCTTTACGAAAAATACTGCGAAGCACTGTACCCGCTCTCTGCCGCAAGTACACGAAAGTCAACAAAAAAATCTGCTACAGAGCGTCCTCTCTGTCTTAAATCTAACAGCCGACTAGCTGCTTCCATTCCACGAATGGGGTGGTGAAAAACCTCTTATTTCTTGTAAGAATAAAAGGTAATGAGGTACGAATTGCGGGTATCGAGGTGCTTATGGCCAAAGCCCATGTAGCGGCTCTACCAGAGAGTAAACTCATAATAAATGCTACCTTAGATTGGTCCGATGAATAGGACGTAGGTTGCTGGTCAAACACAAGTGAGCATTGATGCAAGAATTGGTTACATGAGTCCGATTCACCAGCAAAGCGAGGAGGGTGCGGGATACTAGGCTCACGGAGATTATGAGAAACAGGTGTGAGCGCAGCTGCAGCATTAGGCGCGTTACTGCTGATTGGGGGTGTACCGACCTCTGGTGGTGGAAGCGGGGATGAACTCCTGAGTTGCTGGTTCAGGGCCTCCATGTTGGCAGACAGGGCGGAGATGGCTTCCATGATGCCATGAAGTGACTTTAATGGCTGCCAACTATTTGTCCATGCTGTGACAAGGCTGAACGAAAAAGCTCTATGTCTGCGGGATCCATGTTGGCCAGATTGATCTGTCAGGTTTTCCGTGTGACACGGCAAGAGGTTAGGATCCCAATGCAAGACACTGAGCACAAAAAGTGTAGAGTAAAAGGTTTAATGTAACAAAAAGAGTCCATAGGCGCAAAGTACAAACAAAGGAAAATCCACAACGGTTAATAATAAAGAAAAACACTGACAGCAAAAGGCTGTCAGGACAAAACACTAAAGACACTGAAGGCAAACCTATCAGGAATCACAAAAATACAGAGAGCAGGTATTTACCAAGCAAGGGGGTAGAGCCAGAAAGCAGGGTAAGGAAGCAAGGAGCGGGTGGTCAGGAAGTACAATCGGGCACTGGTCTGGAGTTTGGCTGCAGCTTAAGTAGGCAGGTTGTAATGAGCTGCAGGTGTGACCAATTAAGTCCTGGGCAGGTTCAGGGATGTGCTGCAACACATGAACGGCAGAGGGCAGCACACAGAACATGACACCCAAGGTGATTTTTTTTCATGGGGTCCAGAATTTCTGGCAGGGCCTCTAATGCAGGTAGGTGTGCCTAATGAAGTGGACCGTCAGTGAGGTTGACTTTACCTGTATAACCTACACTACCAGTCAAAACTTCGGATAGACTTTTCTTCACACAATAACATGATAGTGTCTCCACTTTGACTGGTATTGTCATGCTTGCCATTTTATTTTGAAAATGCAGGCAGAAGTAGCATTGCTGCACCACATCCAGCTTGATGCCAGTTACCGTAAACGTGTAGGTTATGTTGATGCTATGGTTGGTTACGGTCCTCCACCACCGAACTGGCGTCCCGTCCACATCCCAAATCAGCACCCTCCGCCGGCCTCCTTTTAAACGAAGCACCGGCCTGCCGATCCAGCCCACTTGCGGTCATGGACGCTCCTTCGCAATGGCCGAGGAATTGCTGGTGGTCCTGCTGCGCTGTAGCCACAGCAGGTCGCGCAGTAGATAATCCCAACACATGACCACCTGCTCTTGGGCAGGATGGGGGCTCCGCTGGAGGCTTGATGTGGCCGAGGAGCACAGTGGGGGTCGGCGTCAGCGAGGTGCTTTGGACGGAGAAGGTTTGCCTCACATGTGCGCCTCAGCTGGTGGCGCACACAGGTAGGAAAGATCTCTCAACCTTCCTCTGCCTTTCTGCCTTCCTAATGTAGGCACCGACATTTAAAGTTGTGTAACACATGGCATTTTAGTTACTGACACTTGACGTCACCACTGTTGTGTGTGTAGTGTCGCATGGCCAACAAGACACTTCATTAGGTACGCCTGCACAATATGAGAGTGATGTCCATTTTTTGTCATGCCAATACCACTAATGCAGGGGTGTCTAAAGTGCGGCCTGGGTGGCCATTTACGGCCGCAGCTGTTTTTTTTTAAATAAATATAATCTTACAAGAAAACTAAAAACTAAAACAGAAAAAATCAGCAGCAATTTGACAAGAATAAAGGCAAAATATTAATAGAAGAACGTTGAAATCTAACCAGAATCCATTCCATTTTCCTCCGCTTATCCAAGTCCGGGTAATCTCACACTGAACCGTGTTTCCGCCGTCACCAATCTGACTGCGAGATGGTCTGTCTGCCTCCCAGATGTGGCGGTGGCCGGCGCTCTGCAGGATGGATGCGGAGGGTCGCTTCCGCTACTACTTCCAGCACCCGTGGTCACGCCTCCTCGTGGCCTACCTCGTCATCTTCTTCAACTTCCTCATCTTCGCCGAGGACCCCGTGTCACACAGTCAGACGGAGGCCCGCATAGCCGTGGTGGGCCACTGCTTCTCCTTCCTCTTCAACAAGTACCCCGGGGGTGGCTGGAGCGTCCTTAAGGTGACGTGCTTCATTCTGGCCATTTTCGTGGGCCTCCTAGCCGGGAAGTTCATATTTCACCAACTGCTCTTTGGTAAGTCATGCGTAATAATGCAGTGGAATGTTCAGTTGTGTCAAATGCAAACAGCACTGGGCAAAAGTCATAGCTTTTTTGTTTTCATGAACCTTTTCACAGCAAATAGTTGATCATGTACAGTTTGCTACATTACACCAAAAAACAACACCCAATTCCCATGAAACTTATCAGGGATGTCCAAACTTTTTCCAGTGAAGGCCACATAGTGAAAAATGAAAGGATGCAAGGGGCACTTTGATATTTTGTAAAGCGCAAAGAAGTTATTTATATATTAAAAAAAAAAAAAATGCATCTCAGCTTTGTTATGTAAGTGAAAAAGCATATTAACTCTTTCACTGCCAAAGACGTCTATTGATGTCTTTTCAAAAAGTAACGTTGACTGCCAAAGACGTCTATTGATGTCTTTTCAAAAAGTAACGTTGACTGCCAAAGACGTCTATTGACGTCTTTTGCTATTTTTCGCGGGAGCTGGAGATCAAAGTCTTATTCATCTTGTGTGTGAATTTTTGACTTGTAGGCAATGTATTTCTGTCCCAGTAGGGGGCAACAGTTCTCTTTTCCTCCAACCGTTAGCGACAGATTGTCTATGAAGAAGACAGATTTTGGGTTGAGAGAGGAAAATAGCGAAACACATGCAGGAATCGAGTGGAGACAAAAAATACAGGCAGCTAACACTGTCACGGAGCTTGTCTGGTGGTCCATCCATCCATCCATTTTCCTCCACTCACGGGGGCAGCAGTCTCAGTCGGAAAGCCCAGAATTCCCGGTCCCCAGCCACCTCCTCCAGCTCCACCGGTAGGACACCAAGGCGTTCCCAGGCCAGCTGTGAGACATAATCCCTCCAGCGTGTCCTAGTTCTACCCCGGGGCCTTCTCCTGGCTGGGCATGCCTGGAACACCTGACTAGGGAGGCGTCCGGGAGGCATCCGGACTAGATGCCCCAGCCACCTCAACTGGCTTCTCTCAATGTAAAGGTGCAGCACCTCTCCTCTGAGCTCCTCCCGGACGGCCGAGCTCCTCACCCTATCTCTTAGGGTGAGTCCAGCTACCCTACGGAGGAACCTTCTTTCGGCCGCTTGTATCCGCAATCTCGTTCTTTCGGTCACAACCCAAAGCTCATGACCATAGGTGAGGGTGGGAACATAGATGGACTGGTAAATTGATAGCTTTGCCTTCCTGGGTCAGCTCTCTCTTCATCACGACGGTCCAGTACAGCGACCGCATTACTGCAGACGCTGCTCCGATCCGCCTATCGACCTCACGCTCCAACCCTCCCTCACTCGTGAACAAGACCCCAAGATACTTGAACTCCTCCACCTGGGGAAGGACCTCATTCCCAACCCAGAGGGAGCAATCCACACTTTTCCGACTGAGAACCATGGCCTCAGATTTGGAGGTGCTGAGTCTCATCCCAGAAGCTTCACACTCAGGTCACAGCCCGATGAGGCCATCAGGACCACATTGTCTGCAAATAGCAGAGACGAGATCCTAAAGCCACGGAACTGGACTCCCTCGACGCCTTGGCTGCGCTTCGAAATTCTGTCCATGAAAATTATTAACAGAAACGGTGACAAAGGGCAACCTTGGCGGAGGCCAACGTTCACCAGAAACAGGCTTGACTTACCGCTGGCAATGAGAACCAGGCTCCTGCTCTGGTTGTACGAGGACCGAATGGCACGTAGTAGCGCGCCACCCATCCCGTACTACCGGAACACCCCCCACAGGACACCGCGAGGGACACGGTCGAATGCCTTTTCCAAGTCCACAAAGCACATGTAGACCGTTTGGGAAAACTCCCAAGTACCCTCCATTACCCTTGCAAGGGTGTAGAGCTGGTCCAGTGTTCCACGACCAGGACGAAAACCACATTGCACCTCCTGTAGCCGAGGTTCGATTAACGGTTGTACCCTTCTCTCCAGCACCCTGGAATAGACTTTCCCAGGGAGGCTGAGGAGTGTGATTCCCCCTATCGTAGGAACATACCATCCGGTCACCCTTCTTGAAAAGGGGGACCACCACCCCGGTCTGCCAATCCAGAGGTACAGTTCCCGACTTCCACGCAATGTTGAAGAGACGTGTCAGTCCCTCAAAATCCAGAGCCATGAGGAACTCGGGGCGAAACTTGTCCACTCCCAGAGCTTTGCCACTGGGGAGAGACCAGATACCTCAGCCACGGTGATGGAACTGACCGCCTTTGTGTCCTCATACTCTACTATATCCTCAGTCGAGGTCAGCAGGCCCCGTGTCCCCACTGTAAACCGTGTGGACTGCTTCCCCTTTCTGAGGTGCCAGACGGTTTGCCAAAACCTCTTCAAGGCCAACCGAAAGTCGAGCTCCATGGCCTCATTGAACTCCTCCCACACCCGAGTTTTGCCTCGACCACCGCCGAAGCCGCGTGCCGCTTGGCCTGCCGGTACCTATCAGCTGCTTCAGGAGTCCCACAAGCCATCCATGCTCGGTAGGACTCCTTCTTCAGCTTGACAGCAGCCCTGACCTCTGGTGTCCACCATCGGGTTCGGGGCTTGCCGCCACGACTGGCACTGACCACCTTGCGTCCACAGCGCCGATTGGCTGCCTCAGCAATGGAGGCATGGAATAGAGCCCATTCAGACACTATATTCTTGTACTCCCCCTGGATGCAGGTGAAGCTCTGTCAGAGGTGAGAGTTGAAGACTCGACGAACAGCAGACTGTGCCAAACATTCCCAGCACACACTCACTACACGTTTGGGTCTCCCAGGTCTGTCCGGCGTCCTGCCCCGCCATCACCCGCGTATCCAAAACATGTGGACGCAGGTCTGATGATACGACTGCAAAGTCGATCATAGACCTGTGGCCTAGGGTGTCCTGGTGCCATGTGCACTTGTGGACATCCTTATGTTCAAACATGGTGTTTGTGATGGACAAACTGAGGTTCGCACAAAAGTCCAACAACATAACACCGCACGGGTTCAGATCGGGGAGGCCATTCCTCCCCATCACGCCCCTCCAGGTCACACTGTCATTGCCCGCATGGGCGTTGAAGTCTCCCAGTAAAACGAGTCACCAGTTGGAGTGCTCTCCAGCACCCCTCTGATGGTCTCCAAGAAGGCTGGGTACTCTGAACTGCCATTCGGCGCGAAGGCACAAACGGCAGCCAGGACCCTTTCCCCAACCCAAAGGCGTCGGCCTCTCATTAACCGGGGATGACTCCAACACAGAGGCACCGAGCCGGGGGGCTATTAATAAGCCCACACCAGCTCGCCGCCTCTCCCCTGCAGCAACTCCAGAGTAGAACAAGGTCCAGCCCTTCTCGAGTAGTTTGGTTCCAGTACCCAAACTGTGGGTCGCGGTGAGTGCAACTATATCTAGTCGGAATGTCTCAACCACTCTCACAAGTTCCGGCTCCTTCCCCACCAGAAAAGTGACATTCCATGTCCCAAGAACCAGATTTGGCCGCCGAAGACCAGGTCGCCCAGGCGCCCGCCATCGACCGCCACTCAAAGCCGTTTGTCTGGTGGTGGCTCTGCCTTTAGTAGTGACACAATCGTAAAAGATAGACGTGACACGGGTGATGTAGGTGACGTAGACACAAATGCAGTTGACAATGGCAGCTGAAGCAACAAGCTAGTGGTTAGCGTTGTTGAGCCATGTGGCGCGACACCGGAGCCTGACACCGGAAGCAGTTCAGAGTCGGGTGACTCAGAACCCGACCCTGATTCTTCTGATGAGTGGCTGTCGTCTGGATCGGTCAGCAGGGATTCATCCCCACATCCAGCAGACCCCACCGTCACTCTGCCTGTATTTGCTTCTCTGCATTAAAAGCTAATTTTCTCTGTTTTTTGGTCAAAATCAGGTGTTTTTTCTGAAACTACCTATGTACTACCGCAAATATCTAAAGACCCAAAAAGGCTACAAACAAACTTTTTTTTCTGATGAAAGAAGAGAGTCGAAATTTCTTTAGATGGTTTCAATGTTTATGTAGTCTAAAAGTCAATATTCTGAGCAGTACGCTCTGAACATGGCCGGCAGTCAATGAGTTAATATCAATTTCACTCTTTGCACTCTTATTTTTTGTTGGTGGTGTTGTTTGTAAATTTTTAATATTTCAACTTTCTTCTTAAATAATCTTTGTAAATTTTCTTATCGTAATACAGTATTATGACTTTGTTCCCATAATATTATAACTTTTTCCCCAACCTAATTTTCCAAAAATTGCAACTTTAGTTTGTCTTGCTTGTTTCTCATGACTCTTAAAAAAATATAATTTTCTTTAATATTTCAACTCAATGCTACTAAAACGACATGACTTTTTTCTCATAATATTACGAGTTTATTCTCATAAAATTGTTAAATACAGTGGTGTGAAAGTGTTTGCCCCTTCCTGATTTCTTTATTTTTTGCGGGTTTGTCACATTGAAATGTTTCAGATCATCAAACAAATTTCAATATTAGTGAATATATTATAAATATTATTTTTTAAATGAAACTTTTCATTATTAAGGGAGAAAAAAAATCCAAACCTACTGTATATGACCCTGTGTGGAAAAGTGATTGCCCCCTAAACCTAATAACTGGTTGGGCCACCCTTAGCAGCAACAACTGCAATCAAGCGTTTGTGATAACTTGCAATGAGTCTCTTACATGCTGTGGAGGAATTTTGGTCCACTCATCTTTGCAGAATTGTTGTCATTCAGCCACATTGGAGGGTTTTCCAGCATGAAAGCGCCTTTTTAAGGTCATGCCACAGCATCTCAATAGGATTCAGGTCAGGACTTTGACTAGGCCACTCCAGGGTCTTCTTTTTGTTCTTCTTCATCCATTCAGAGGTGGACTTGCTGGTGTGTTTTGGATCATTGTCCTGCTGCAGAACCCAAGTTGGTTCCAGATTGATAAAATGTTTTGCTACTTATCTGTAATAAATGAAAATGTAAGGTGAGCCATCGGTTTAGAAGTTATATTTTAGTTTCACTTTCGCGTTTGACAGCAACTACGGTGCGTTCAAGTTAATGCAAAAGTCAAATCAGTAAAGCATAAAGACATAAACGTAAAACATGTCGGCTTTTTTTTAACAGTGGTACATGTATGTTGTACATTCTACCTGTATTATCACCTATTTATAAATTATTACTCACTTGTGGTGAATGATATGTTTTTTGTGGCATAATAAATACAATTTCAAATATATTTATATATATTTTATCATACTCTATTTGTGAGGATTACCTGCTAGTTTTCGGTGTCCCATTACTGTACCCAAAATGAACTAAACCGTGACCTTAAAACGGTGGTACATACCAAACTGTGATTCTGTTACACCCCTCCTGCACATCACCTTACCTGTTACCATAAGTGCGGCCAAAGTGATTTTAAAAATGTAACTGAACAAGAAAAAAAAACAACCAAAAAAATCCAGCAAAAATGGAAAAATCAACTGTAAATTTACAGGAATAAAGTCTACTTATTAGGAGAAAAAAATATATAATTTAACAAGAAAAGGTCACAATTTTCTGAGGATGTCACTGCAGCGCCCCAATGAATACGTTGCTCAGACGCAATGCATTATTGGAAAACTTTAAAAGAGTTGTTTTTTTCAATTTTTTCAAATTTTTTAAACTTATATTGGTACATGTTTGTATATTTGTCAGGTATACCTTTTGAGTGTTAAGTTGCTTTGTGATGAGTTTAGTGTTCTAAGTAAGTAAGTAAGTAAGATGACACCGTGAGTCAGACTTATGTTGTTATGCTGTTATATACACTGCTCAAAAAAAATTAAAGGAACACTTCAAAAACCCATCAGATCTAAACTGGGGGAAAAATGATCTTGGTGGGTGATGTATTAGTAACAAAATTATACCACATAATTTGATAGAAATGAAAATGATCACCCTATAGAGGGGGGAAATCAAAGACACCCCAAAAATGAAAGTGAAAAAATGATGCAGCACACTGGTCCATTTTGCTAAAATGTCATTGTAGCAACTCAAAATGATTCCCAGTAGTTTGTGTGGCCCCCACGTGCTTGTACGCATGCCTGACAACGTCGGGGCATGCTCCTAATGAGACTACGGATGGTGTCCTGGGGGATCTCCTCCCAGATCTGGACCAGGGCATCACTGCGGTACCTGGACGCATGGAGGAGATTCCAGGAGACAGGTAGTTACTCCAGGAGAGCTGGACGGGGCCGTAGAAGGTCCCTCAACGATCAGCAGGATCGGTATCTGCTCCTTTGGGCAAGGAGGAACAGGATGAGCACTGCCAGAACAAAATGGCCTCCAGCAGGCCACTGGTGTGAATGTTTCTGACCAAACAATCAGAAACAGGCTCCATGAGGGTGGCCTGAGGGCCCGACGTCCTGTAGTGGGCCCTGTGCTCACTGCCCAGCACTGTAGAGGTCGATTGGCATTTGCCATAGACCACCAGAATTGGCAACTACACCACTGGTGCCCTGTGCTCTTCCCTGATGAGAGCAAGTTCAACCTGAGCACATGCGATAGACGTGAAAGGGTCTGGAGATGCCGTGGAGAACGTTATGCTGCCTGCAACATCATTCAGCATGACTGGTTTGGTGGTGGGTCAGTGATGGTCTGGGGAGGCATATCCCTGGAAGGACGCACAGACCTCTACAGGTTAGATAACGGCACCCTGACTGGTTAGGTATCTGGATGAAATCCTTGGACCCATTGTCAGAACCTACGCTGGTGCAGTGGGACCTGGGTTCCTCCTGGTCCACGACAATGCCCAACCTCATGTGGCTAGTGTATGCAGGTAGTTCCTGGAGGATGAAGGAATTGATACCATTGACTGCAGATATTCAAGATATATAATGACCTCGTGCGATTTCCAATGGGTTGACAAGCTTGTTGTGAGTGCACTGACTTTCCTCAATGAGCGACACAGTATTTAAACAATTAGTTCTGAAGTAAATGAGATGTCACAAGATTAGAATTTAGTCATAAATTAGCCGAACGGCTGTATAAGCTGCAGGGTTCAAAGTCAAAGAAAAAAGTAGCGGCTTATACACCGGAACTTACGGTAACTTCGTAGCATATTAACATGTGCTGCTTTACAAAATATCAAAGTGGTAAAGTTGCATCCTTTCATTTTTCACTATGCGGCCCTTGCTGGAAAGTTTGGACACCCCTGCTGTAAATGGCTGTAGCCTGCAGGATGCCACCTGTGTTCTATTATACGTTGTTAGCGTGCCATGTAGAGGCAAAGATGACCTCTGTACAGTCGGGCAATGCTCAAGTGGAGCGTGTGTGTGTGTTTAATAGGTGTGTAGGCGGGCATCCGTATCCAAATGTTTTGTGCTTTAACTGCAGCTAGACAAGAAAAAGTCATTGCAGAGCAGACATACAAAGAATGATAAGCAATAATTGCATATTGACTCAAAGACAATGGGCCTCATTCACGAACATCTTCTTAAAAGTCTTCTTAAGAAGTGTACTTAAGAAGGCGCAGGTTGGAAACTGCGCCACATTCACGACACGTTCTTAAGTAGGGATAATCGTTCGCACCGGCGTTCTTAGGTTGATGAATGCCAACGGGGATGCACGTGCATGTGAGGCCTAATTTGCATAGGTCACCGCCTATTATTTCCTATATAAGGGCAAAAATGTGCCATGCGCAACAGGCAGCTGGAGGCGGAGATGACAACGCGCAAGGGCAAGACTGAGAAGCAGCTGGACAACAAACGGAAGAAAAACTTAAATTCTACAGAAATAAAGGTGCTTTTACAAGGAGTGACCGAACACAAGACCACCTTATTTTCAAGTGTATCCACCGGTCATCAGGCCATCCAAAAAAGAGTCGGCATGGAGCACCATTGCAGGCAACATAAATGCCGTTTCCACGGAGAAACGCACCACCACAGAGGTAAAAAAGAAGTGGTTTGACTTAAAATCATAGTAAAAACAAAAGATTAGACTGCACCGGAGGGATCTGGAGGAAACGGGAGGTGGGCCATCAATCAGAAACCAAACCATTTCAGAAACTCTACAAAATATTTCCACAATTATGATGGAAAAATAAAGTCAAAATACATAGTTTGTGTGTGACAATTTATTTTTTCTGTGGTTACATTTGATTTATTGCTCTGGCTCAAGATGTGGCTGGGGGCACATGTCGTTATCTGGGGGTGCTACGTGCGCAATAGGCACACCACGTTTCATTGCAATGTTATGCAGGCCATTATGATCTGCACACCTGCAACAACAGAGAATCAATTATTTATCCAGTTGACCAAATAAAATATATTTGCAATGGAGAATTCCTGGATTAATGAGAGCCTTCACAAATAATCTGAATGTTTGCCTCTTATTTTTTTGCCATTCCAAAGCATAAATAAACTAAAACCTAATATTAAATACTACAAAACCTACCTTTTCTGGTTTGTAGAGCAGCCTTCCACCTGCAGTGTCCAAACACATCCAGCGTCCCTTGAGTATACCGATGGTGCGCTAGACGCAGGAGCGTGTACGTGTGTGCTTTTGGTTGTACATTTGTTCTTGTGGAGTCTGCGGATTATTCAATGGTGTCATGAGCCAAGCTGCCAGGGCATAGCCTCGATCACCTGTAAAATAATTTAATGGCCACATAACAACATGACAGCACACAAGAAATTAAGAAATTAAAATTTTACGCACCGATTAACCATCCATCGCATGCTGCGCCATGACTCAGGCGCATTCCAACGGAGGAATTCCTAAAATGTAGGAGTCGTGTGTACCTCCAAGGAAACTTGCAACAACATTCAGAATCTTGTTGCGAATCTGAGATTATTTGGATATTAATTGAGTGATACCGTTTGCGATTGAGGTAGGGAAATGGATGAATGAATTGGGATTTGAATATATATTTATCCATGGAGTATATTTTAGTTGTTTTGATGATAAATAATTGTTGGGATATTTTATTTGCACTACATTTTTTGGGATCAGGTTGCAAAATCCATCATGAGGGCGATTGCGCATTGAAAGTGCAAGCTTTATTTGTGTGTAAGAGTCCTCCTGAGCGTTTGTGGAATTTGTTCTTAGATCTAAGAACTGTGAGTTAAGAACACGTTTCGTGAATGCCAAAAATCTTCGTAAGAAGGCTTTATGAACACATTTGTGCGTAAGAACGTTTCATGAATGAGGCCCAATGACTCCAAAGCAGGGGTCTTAAAATGCAACCTACCTGGGGGCTGCTGTGCCCCATCTAGTGTTCCATATTATTAATGTGTTAACTTTGACAGCCCTAATGTACACTCCTGATCAAAATCTTAAGACCAGTTGAAAAAATGCTAGAATTTGCATTTT
Source organism: Dunckerocampus dactyliophorus (assembly GCF_027744805.1). Taxonomy (NCBI): domain Eukaryota; kingdom Metazoa; phylum Chordata; class Actinopteri; order Syngnathiformes; family Syngnathidae; genus Dunckerocampus; species Dunckerocampus dactyliophorus. The sequence goes on along the minus strand of NC_072823.1, from coordinate 29,173,871 downwards.
GCACATTTGGATCTTAGAGGCTTTAAGTAGAGTTACAATTCAAGATTCAAGAGTTTTTCAAGAGTTTTATTGTCATATGCACAGTAAAACAGGCAGTTATACTATGCAATGAAATTCTGATTCTGGTCATTCTCCCAAGAAAAGATAGAAAACAAGAAAAAGAATAAGAACATAAGAAACACATGTACCAATAAATTAAGCAACAACAACAGAAGAGACATTAATACAGATAAATAATACAAACAAATAAAGTGCTATGAGTGTGTGCGTGTGTTGCGTGCGGCGTGTGTGAGTGCTTCGTTGAGAAGCCTGATGGCCTGTGGGTAAAAGCTGTTCGCCAGCCTTGTGGTCCTGGACTTCAAACTCCTGTAGCGTCTGCCTGACGGTAGGAGTGTGAATAATGAGTGTTGTGGATGTGTGCTGTCCTTGATGAGGTTGTTTGTTCTTCGTAGGACTCTAGATTTATAAATGTCTTGCAGTGAGGGGAGGGCTGCCCCAACAATGTTCTGTGAGGTCTTGATCACCCGCTGGAGTGCCTTCCTATCACGTGTTGTACAGTTACCGTACCAAACAGTGATGGAGGCTGTAAGGACACTTTCCATAGTGCATCTGTAGAAGCAACTCAGGATTGTGGTGGACATGCCAAATTTCCTCAGTCTTCTCAGGAAGTACAGTCTCCTTTGGGACTTCTTCATAATTTGTTGGGTGTTGTGAGACCAGGTGAGGTCCTCGCTGATGTGTGTGCCAAGGAACTTGAAGGTTTTCACCCTCTCCACCTCAGTCTCATCAATAAACAGGGGTCTATGCGGCTCCTTTTCCCTTGTTCTTGGGTCGATGATCATCTCTTTAGTCTTATCTGTATTGAGAAGGAGATTGTTATCACGACACCAAGCTATGAGGTCCGCCACCTCTCTTCTGTATGATGTTTCAACACCACCAGTGATCAGGCCGATGACTGTAGTGTCATCCGCAAATTTAATGATGCTGGTGTTGTTCTGGGAGGCCACGCAATCGTAGGTGAAGAGCGTGTAGAGGAGCGGACTCAGCACACACCCCTGTGGGGTCCCAGTACTCACAATTCTTGAGCTGGATGTGCGATTGTGGACTCTGACTGACTGGGGCCTGCCTGTTAGAAAGTTAAACACCCAGTTACAGAGGGAGGGTGACAGGCCAAGTGTGAGGAGCTTATTTGTGAGTTTGTGGGGGCTGACTGTATTAAAAGCAGAGCTGTAGTCTATAAATAGCATTCTGACATATGTGTCCTGGCCCTGTAGGTGAGAAAGGGCTGTGTGGATGGCAGTGTTGACTGCATCATCCGTGGACCGGTTCTGGCGATATGCAAACTGTAGCTGTAATCCTTGCTCTTAGTTCGTCCATCTTGTTTTCAAGAGAGCGGACGTTGGCTAGCAGCAGGCTTGGTAGCGGTGGCCTAGTCGCTCTAGCTTTTAGCCTAGCATGCAGGCCGCCTCTCTTGCCTCGTTTCCGCCTCGGATGCTTTGCTCGCCGGTTATTCAGCTCACCAGGCCCGCAGGCTGCTGCGTTCTCCCGGCGCAGAAGAAAGCCAAAGTCTGAGAGGTTGAATGAAAGATCATGATGAACCCTGCCGATGTTCAAGAGTTTCTCTCTGTTGTAATGTACTGCGTGAGTGCGTTGAATGTCCAAAATGAACAATAAAATAGCAAAAAATGGAAAAAAAAACGGGAGAGTGAGACAGAGACGTCTGCCACGGAGGGCGCCATCTTTGACTTTATGACAATATGCAAAAGCAAGAAGGGGGAGTGAGACAAAAAGCATTTGGAACTTGTAATTAAAAAAAAAAAAAAAAAAAAAAACTGAAATAGTTTGTTTATCACCTGATTAAAAGTTTAAGACCACAGACTATAAAAAACAATCTGCTCAAAATGTTCATTTTGTGTCAGGCATTCACACTGTCATGCCCTCCTGATGGCTAAAGCTAAGAAGCGTTCTCTTTTTGAACGTGGTCGGATTGTCGAGCTGCATAAGCAAGGCCTCTCGCAGCGTGCCATGGCTGCTGAGGTTGGGCGCAGTAAGACAGTCATTCTACATTTTTTTTTTAAATCCTGAGCATTATGGAACAAAAAAGTCAAGTAGTAGACCCAAAAAAATCACACCTGCGCTGAGCCGGAGGATCCGATTGGCTGTCCATCAAGACACAGGGCGGTCTTCCACCCAATTAAGGCCCTTACTGGGTTTAAAAAAACAAAAAACTAATTCAAAGACTTTGTCTCCTTCAACGCCACAAAAGTGCCCGTTTAGACTTTGCCAGGGAGCATCAAACATGGGACATTGAAAGGTGGAAAAAAGTTTTATTCTCTGATGAGAAAAAATGTAACCTTGACGGTCCAGATGGCTTCCAACGTTACTGGCATGACAAGGAGATCCCACCTGAGATGTTTTCTACCCGGCACAGTGGAGGGGGGTCCATCATGGTCTGGGGTGCTTTTTCATTCAGTGGAACACTGGAGCTTCAGGTGGTGCAGGGTCGTCAAACGGATGCAGATGTTGCAGCGGGCATCCCTCATGACTGAGGGCCCTCGTCTGTGTGGTAACAGCTGGGTTCTTCAACAGGACAACGCTGCAGTTCACAATGCTGGCTTGACCAAGGACTTCTTCAGGGAGAATAACATTACTCTTTTGGACCATCCTGCATGTTCCCCTCATTTAAAGCCCATAGAGAACATTTGGGGATGGATGGCAAGGGAAGTTTATAAAAATGGCCATCAGTTCCAGACAGTTGATGCCCTTGGTGAAGCCATCTTCACCACTTGGAGCAATGTTCCCACTAGCCTCCTGGAAACACTCGCATCAAGCATGCCCAAACCCATTTTTGAAGTGATGACCAAGAACGGTGGAGCTTCTCATTACTGAGTCCTACTGAGAACATTTTTGTTCTGGTTTGGAGAGTTTTTTGTAATTTTTTGAGCGATGGTCTTAAACTTTTGATCAGCTGATAAACAGCCTATTTCAGTTTAATTGTTGTTTTCAATAAATGACTTTTTCAAAATGTTTTTGTCTCACTCCCCCTTGTTGTTTTTGCATATTGTAGCTCTACTTAAAACCTCATTAAGATCCAAATGTGCAAAATGCAAATTCTAGCAATTTTTCAACTGGTCTTAAGATTTTGATCAAGTCTGCATATACAGTACATTATACATATGTAAAGCCAAATATTTGTGTTTTTATTAGTTATTTGTATCAACATTTTAGCTTTTTCTAATTACATTATGACTTTTTTCTATTTTCTCTATTTTTCACATTTGCTGGTGAGGTTTTGTTTATTTCTGCAATGAGCCACGTTCCACAAATGGCTCCTGGCCCACACTTTGGACACGCTTGCCAGGAAGGTGTGGTGCGGCAAGGCGATAGAGGATTGTGTCCAAACTCTACCTTCTTGGCTCTGTTGGTCAGGGATGGGTTACATTGTGGACAGATGTTTACAGCTTTCAGACGTTCATTAGACAGCGTGATGTGCAACTCACTCCCGTGCACCTGCTCAGTGGTTTCTTCACCTTTGTTGATGGCTTGTATTTAATTACCGGATGAATGGATGACGCAAGAAACACTTAAATGTGCACCCTTAATTGCTAAATGTAGCGACAATGTCTCTAAATTGTCGACACGGAATCTCTTCTATGTATGAGGTGTGTAATGAAATACAAATTTAATGAGTGTAAATAGAACTGCTCGGTGATTAAGGGTGCAGACAAGTCCGAACATCTACGGGAGTTGATCTGACAAACCTAAAAACGTCAAATTGATCAAATGTAGAATTGCTACAGCTTCTGCTTGGACATCAACAAGTAGCAAGCAGCTGCTCATGTGACAAATGTAGAGGGGGTTGGGACGCCAGAAGCAGAGGCAGGGAGCTTAAGATGCAGTTCAACACTTTTAATGCAAGTGCGCAGGCAAAAATCCACACAGTAACGGAAAGCGATGGTGTACAAAAGTCGAAAGTAGGAATCACCATGAAATAGTCTAGAAACTAAAGGAATTGGCTGGGTAGCTGGGAAACAGCTGGGCTAGCCTGGCTAAACTAGGAAGTAGGAAAAAGGCTATCTGGTGGCGTAGAAGGAGTCCACGTGTGGGCAGGCAGCGGTTGTCAGAATCAAAGAACCAGCGGCCTCCAGCTGCAAGCAGTCAGCTTAAATGGATGGCGGGAGATCCACGAGCGGTCCTCAGGGCCGTACCCCTCCCAGTCCACTAAATACTGGAAACCCTTGCCCCTTCTTCTCACATCCAAAATGGCCTTGACTGTAAATGCTGAGTGGCTGTCAACCAGCTTGGGAGGAGGAGGAGGCACCTCCGGAGGGCTAAGGGTGCTGGAGGAGACGGGCTTCAGGAGGGAGACGTGGAATGCCTGGTGTATCCTGAGGGATTCTGGAAGGCAGAGCTGAACAGAGGACAGGTTCAGGACACGTACAATGGGATAAGGGCCGACGTATCTGGGTTGAAGCTTCTTTGATTTGGTGTGGAGAGGTAAGTCGTGGGACGATAACCACACCCTTTGTCCCGGCTTGTACTCTGGAGCAATCGAGCGGTGGCGGTTGGCTAAACGCTGATTGCGTTCGGAAGTCCGTGCTAGGGCTACTCGCGTGTTGCGCCAGGCCCGGCAAGCGCGACGAAGGTGTGCAGCAATGGAGGGAACTGCCACTTCCGACTCTAGCGAGGGGAACGCCGGTGGTTGGTACCCATAAGCCACGTGAAATGCGGAGAGGCCCGTGGCAGCGGGCAAGGTTGTTGCGTGCGTATTCAATTCATGATAAATTGAAGGACCAAGAGGCGGGTTGTTGATGGCAGAGACAGTGGATGGCGGCCACCAAGTCCTGGTTGGCTCGTTCTTTTTGGCCATTGGTCTGGGGATGGTAGCCTGAGGACAAGCTGGGCGAGGCTCCAAGGGACTTCCAGACTGCCGATGTAAATTGGGGACCCCTGTCCGAGACCACGTCCAGGGGGATACCATGGAGTTGGAAGGCGTGGGAAACCAGTAGGTCCAAGGTCTCGCGTGCCGAAGGAAGCTTGGGGAGGGTGACGAAGTGAGCCATCTTAGAGAAGCGTCCACTATTGTGAGGATGACTGTCTTGCCGTTGGATGGAGGTAGTCCTGTCACAAAATCCCGTGCTATGTGAGACCAAGGGCGGGAGGGGATGGGAAGCGGCCGCAGAAGGCCCGCCGTAGCCTGGTGAGATGACTTGTTTCGGGCGCAAATGGGACAGGCGGCCACGAATTCACGGACATCAGCTCGAAAGGAGGGCCACCAGAACTGTGGCGACAGAAGAAAAGTGGTGAGGGAGACTCCAGGGTAGCACACCATCTTCGACTTGTGTGCCCACTGAAGGACATCGGGGCGAAGTTCGGGATGGCAAACAGCCGGTTAGCAGGGCATCCTTCAGGAGCAGTGACTTCCTTGATATACCACTGAAGGGCACCAAGAATGCGGGACTGTGGGATAATAAATTCCTGGCGGGGTTCCTCTGGGAAAGGAGAATGTAGTCGAGAGAGAGCGTCTGGTTTACTGTTCAGAGAGCCCAGGCGGTAAGTCAGGGTGAAGTTAAACCGGGTGAGGAAAAGGGCCCGCTGTGCCTGTCGTGGGTTGACGCGCTGGGCAGCGCAGAGGTATGCCAGGTTTTTGTGGTCCGTGTGCACAATAAAGGGGAGTTCCGAGCCCTCCAGCCAGTGCCTCCACTCCAGCAGTGCTAAGATGACGGCCAATGACTCTCTGTTGCCAATGTCATAGTTGTGTTCCGCAGATGTCAGGCGACGAGAGAAGAAGGCGCAGGGGTGCAGCTTCTGGTCGGTGGTCGAGCACTGGGAGAGGACGGCCCCTATGCCTGTGTCAGAAGCGTCAACCTCGACGACAAATTGAGAAGAGGGGTTGGGGTGAATAAGCACAGGAGCAGTAGTAAATAAAGATTTTAGCTTTGTAAATGCTGAATCAGCCTCTGGGGTCCATGTAAAGGGGATTTTAACAGATGTGAGCTTCGTCAAAGGTTCTGCGACACGACTAAAGTTTCTAATGAACCGACAATAGAAGTCTGCAAAGCCTAGGAACCTTTGAAGGAGCTTTCTTGATGTAGGCCAATCGACCACAGCCTGAATTTTAGCTCGGTCGGGGCTAAGTTGACCGCGCTCCACAATGAAACCCAGGAAGGAAACAGTAGGGGTGTGGAAAGAGCACTTCTCAGCCTTGACAAATAGTTTGTTCTCTAGTAGCCTTTGGAGGACCAACCGAACGTGTTGAACGTGTTCCTCATATGAGGAGGAAAAAATGAGTATGTTGTCTAAATAGACAAAAATAAACCGGCCAAGCATATCCCGAAGGACGTCATTTATAAAACTCTGAAAAATGGTGGGTGCGTTGGTGAGCCCAAAGGGCATGACTAAATATTCGAAATGTCTGAGGGGGGGTATTAAACGCAGTTTTCCATTCGTCACCCTCTCGGATGCGAACCAGATGGTAGGCGCAACGGAGATCAAGCTTGGAAAATATTTTAGCAGTATGCAGGGGCTTAAAAGCAGAGTCCAGTAATGGCAGAGAGTATTTGTTTTTAACAGTAATATCATTGAGTGAGCGGTAGTCGACACATGGTCGTAGAGATTTGTCCTTTTTATCAAAAAAAAAAATCCAGCAGCTAATGGTGACGAGGAGGGACGAATGAGGCCGGCCGCAAGAGATGTGGAGATGTATTGCTCTAAGGCTTCCCTCTCAGGTTTGGAGATGTTATATAGCCGAGTGGATGGCAACACAGCACCTGGGAGAAGTTCAATGGCACAATCCTATGGCCGGTGAGGAGGAAGTGACTGGGCTCTCTCACTGCTAAATACCTCGTGAAAGTCGTGATAAAGAGAGGGGACGAAGGAAAGATCAATTTTTTCAGGTGGCTTTACATGCGCGGACGAAAAGCGTGGGCATCCGGATTTAAGACAGTGAAAGTGACAGAAAACACTCCAGTTAATAATGGTAGACTTAGCCCAGTCAATGTGTGGGGTCAATGTGTGGGTTGTGTTTAAGTAACCAGGTAAGCCCTAGCACAATGGGTGCCACGCGGGAAGGAATGACATAAAAGTGCATAGACTCAAGATGATTACCTGAGACACTGAGAAAAAGTGGAGCGGTTTGGTGTGTAACCGTCGCTAGGTGGCACCCATCATGGGAATGCACTACTTTGGACACAGGTAATTTCGTTACAGGAATGCTAAATTGTGTAACAAAGGACTCGTCAACAAAGCTGTCATCTGCTCCGGAATCAATGAATGTGTAAACATCTATTTGTCCATCTGACCAGGAGAGTGTACCTGGGAGTTGTAGTCTGCCTGCCGTGTCCGACGAGGAAGTAATGCCAGGGGGCGTGTCCGTGGGAGAGTGTGGAGGGCTGGGATGGGAAGCTTGAGTGCATGGGCTGTCGGGGCAGACGGGACAGCGGTGATGGTATGACCAGCCTGGCCGCAGTAGATGCACAGACGTGGAAGCTTACGTCGGTTCCTCTCGGCGGGAGTAAGGCGACTTCCTCCCAGCTGCATGGGCTCGTCAAACCTCGGTCCCGGAGGAGAGTCGATGAGAGCGGGCTGCCGAGGCGGAGTCTGGTGAGCAGGGTATCCGCCATGGCCGCATCCAGGAGTTGAGCGTCTCTTGTCCGCCTTGCGATCGTTGAGTCGCTTCTCGCCAAGGCGATGAGGTCATCAAGGTTCGCGGGAGCTTCCAGAGGGATCGTCTGGTCCTTGATGGTGTCGGCGAGCCGGTCGAAGAAAACATTAGAAGCTTCATGCACGAAAAAGTTTTGTTTTTCAATCAATGAAGCCGTCGTGTGTAGACTTTAATTACTGAGTCCTAGCTCAGTCACAATCATTCATAAGATCCACACAAACTGTCAGTTGTTCCACATTTAAAAGCTGTCTTCTTTTGAGCTTGCTATTTCCTGGTCAAACATGTAACTTTAAGAGCATTTGCACCAAAACATTACCGCAAAGTAGGCTGGGAACAGGACGTGCTCCCAGCGACGCTACAATAAAAAAAAAAAAACATACGCCAGCATGCATGTGGCAGCGGGAGCAAAACTGAGTTTGGTTGTACTTAATTGAAGTATTTTAGAATATACTCACGTTATTTTTCATCAATCCTCATCCACAAATCCATCAAAGTCCTCATCTTCTGTATTCGACAGAAAAAAAGCCGTCTTCTTTTCCGTTCGCTACTAGTCCGTTAACTTGTCAGTGTTATTCAGCTCCGAAGCAAAGAAGGAAACTTCTCCTGTTTCTTCTGCCAACTTTATTTCTTGAACGCGGCCACCAGACAGCAGCTCAGAACACACACACATCTCTCAGCATCGTCTCTCCTTCCTGCTTGCCCACAAGGCAAAGGTTAAACAAGCCCCACTACATAGCTGTCCAGCCAATGCCTGTAAGAAATGACACCGTTTATTTCCTGGTGTGCACTGGTCAATACTGTAATGCCGCTTGTTGTGGGGAAGGAGAGACTCACGTCGCCGATGCACTTTAATGGCTTTATTAACAGCGGAGAACACTGCAGGACTTTATATCCACGCCAACATAAACACACTTCCCAACTCTGTCGAAACTCACAGCTAGCACTGAGCCTAGCTCTCCTGCTCGGGACGCCCACCGTCACTTCCCGTCACTTCCTGATGAACTAAAGCTGTAAAAAGTAAAATATGAAAAACAAGCGTAAGACATTACTAGCACAGCTTTGTTCTGTGGGTGGTGGATATATTCTATCAGTTATTATTAAGCCTCTAGCTTTCTTTTAGTAAGTAAAAACCTTGGCTATGATTGCACTACATTGTCATGTAGACCTACAAAGTACACTTGGAAGAACAAGAGGTGAATAAATGTATTGCAACTGATGTGAAACTGATGAGGGGTAGGATTAAATAAGCTTTGCTTCTTCCTACTCCTTTTTGAACATGCAAAATTGTGAATTGTACTATGTGATGTGCTACTGTTTGACTCATGCATGTTCAGGATTAGAACCATGATAATACCAAGCCTAGTAGTGCTGTACAACTTTTATCAGCAGTCCGCAGTGCCCTCTACTGGTAAACATTATTATTTAAAAAAAATTCCCCCTTTTTTTTCTTTTTTTTCCTCTACTGGTCAACCTTCAAACTGGACGCCAACCTGTCTATAGAGGCCACCTGTCTATAGCGGCCACTTTTGCAGACTCCCTCTAGTGGCCGCTATAGACAAGTTTGACTGTATATATATATATTAAACGGCAAGGTACATACAGTATTTATTGGTTCTCGAAGATTGATATTTAGTTTGATGTATTGTTTACGTTTTTGCAAATTGTGGTTGCAGCAGTATAATGATTATTATACTAATAATTTGGTTCAGTATATTTTTCGTTAAAATAGTAGTAAGGCCAAAACGTGTTGCTGCTGGAGGTTATTTAGCATCCGAGTGATACTGTAAGTTTTTCTTTTCCAAAAAAGGAAGGTTTAAGACAAAAATGGACAAAGCAAGTGCAGAGAATGAGAGACACATGGACGGCCACCCCAAATTATTTTTTTTGCAGTGTTGATTTCACTGATGACTGGAACACCTTTACAAGAAGCATTTGGCTTGAAAGTACGGTATGAATGCATTTTGAAAAAGAATGCTATTCCGCTGGCGGAATAGTACCGGAGGAAAAAAACAAGACAAGAACGACAACTACATCAAAGTTGCCACAGAACAGAGTCGGTCTTGTTTACATAATGTCTTCTAAACACCATTCCATGATAGCGACAAGGCTATTTAAGAAGCCAATTTAAAACAATAATTGAAGGCTAAGCAACAAAGTGACCATACTGTGTTTTGAAGGCGACCAATCTTCATCTCCATGTCTTAAGACTTAAGACCATGTTCTGCAAGTTCTCTATTTCATCGCCAAAGTTTCTCCCCTCTTTTCTTTTCTCCTCGAAAACTATTGACACAATCTTTGCTATAATCACTGTAAACATCTTCTGTCTTTATACACTGCTAGGTTTGTGTAGCTGAGTGATAGTACCACTTCCGGAAATGAGACTGAATTGCGAGAGCTAGCTTGTCATGGCTGGTGCCATGAACTATAAATGTAATTTTTGCAAATTTACCGTTCACTTTTAAAAATTGAACAATGTAGAACATAATTCCAAACAATATATAACATTTAAGCAAAGCTGATAAATCATGTCAGGGACCCTCGAAGTTTGGACATCTCTTGTAGGTGTCACGGGCGGCGTGTAGCCCATAATTAGGATCCCAAGATGCAGAGAGACCAATGTACTGTAAAATATATTGACAAGTCCAGAAAAGGATAACGAGAACAAAAAAATGCCAAGACGGGTAAAAGTTCAACAGATACTAGCCTAGCCGCGGGACAAAAGAACTAATAAACTGATAACACTGCATACACGGACATGGCAGGAGAGAAGGCACAAGGCTAACAGAAAACACTGCTGAAAAAAGTAGCAGGACAAAAAATGACAAGAACCGAAATAGCTGCTGAAAACCAAGCAGATGAATGATTTGTGTACATGCTAAGACGCAGTGGAGGCTAGCTGTGTTTTGTTGGGAGAGATGCCAAAGAAGGCCACAGTTATTAGGATGATGCTCGAAATAAAAAGAGACTGCAAGCACAACAACAATGTGTTCCGCAAATAAAGGAGACACAAGAGCACAGGAAATCCAGAGATGACGAAGCAAAATAAATACGTTTTGGATAAGGCAGGAATTAAAATAGGATATCATGGAGAGAAAATGGAAAGAAGATGCAATTTTAAACAGTAGACAATTTCGGACTCAGCAGGAGACTTTTCAGTTAATTAAAAATTTGGGGCGTCAGTCGGCCATTTAAAATGTAATTAGAACGTGATGAAAAATGAATATGTGTGGTATCCAGCAGGGTGACTGGCCCAATTAGTACTTAGTAGGTTTTCGAGCGTCTCATCGGCGTATGGCGCGTGTTCTTCAGTCACCACTAGATGGAGACATTTGCTCTTTCATAAAAAAGAGGCGCGTCTCACGTCAGGACAATGTCTTTTCCGGCCAATTCTTTCATACAGCGACTAAAGTGAATAAAAGGCAAAGAAAAAACGGTGTATGCTTTTTTTCTCAGCATTCATTTGTGTGTGGCCATCTCTTTCGCACGTTAGGTCCCGTGCAAGGACTGAGCCTCCAGCTTGGACAGCCCCCATGAATCATCTCTTATCAGGGTGCTCGCCGTCTTAAAACGGCATGGGCATACTGGAGACCTCCTTTTATGAAGAAAAAAAAACAGTCACATCTGCAGATATACACCATGCACGTACCTCTGACCAAAGCAAAGGCTCATTGGCACTGGAGGCAATTAAGTTCAGCCATGCAAGTGAATTCAATTATGCAACCGTGATGAGCCCTGAAATACCACAGAGGAAGACGTATGGTCTGGGCTCAACACTGGGCAGTCCTGCCTGTGGCAAATTACAGCAACATTCAGGAAATTGTATATGCTTAAAAGGGTGGAACGACAAAGATGGCCGCTTTTGGCGTCAAAGCCTCAAAGATGTGTATGGATGCACCATATGTAAAATAGTGGAGCTCGAGGTGAACAGCTGAGCTTGGCGGAGTGAATAACCTTGAAGCGTCAGACTCGCTATGCTGATTATTAACTCACGAAAAGACAAATGGCAGTAGAACGTTGTCAGCGAGGATAATATGAGTATTATAACACGTTTATACAAGGGCTGTCCAAACATTTTACCAGCGAGGGCCACGTGAAAGGATGATATTTTGTAGATATGTTAAGAAGTGATGTATATTTTTTTTAGAAAATACTGTATCTCAGCTTTGTCATCTAGGTGAAAAAGCCTATTGTTAATATCAACATCACTCTTTGCTCTTTTTTCCCCCATTTTTGCTGTTTTCCCCCAAATTTCATCTTTCTTCTTAGGCAATCTTTGTAAATTCTCTTTTTGTATTATTATGACTTTATTATCATAACATAACTTTTTAGGGAACTTAATTTTCCAAAAATTACAACTTTATTTTGTTTTGTTTGTTTCTCATTGTATTACTACTTTTAAAAAATAACATTTTTTCCTTAATAGTTCAACTCTGTTGCTAAAATGACATTTTCCCTCATAATGTTACAAGTTTATTCTTGGAAATCTATTTTTTTCCCCCATTTCTTTTTCATTTTTTAACTATTGAAACTTTCTTCTTTTAAAGTTTCTTCTCATATTTATGACTTGATCCATAATATTTGGACTTTAATGTCGTAACATTCTAACTTTTTCTGCAACCGAATTTTCAAAAAATTAAATTATATATATTTTTAAATATTATGACCTCTTGTTCAAATACGACTTTTTTCTTGTAATATTTTGACTTATTTCTTGAATTCCATCAATTTCTTTTATTTCTGCTGTTTTTTAAAAAATTTTCCAACGATTTCAACTTTCTTCTTGTAAAAATTCTTCTCGTGATTATGACTTTTAATTCCCATAATATTTTGACTTCATTCTTGTAACATTACACCATCACAACTTTTATTTTGTTTTGATTTTACCACTTTTTCTTTCATATGTTGACGCTATTCTTGTAAAATTACTGCTGATTTTCCCATTTTTTTCCGCTGTTGTATTTTTCCCACATTTGACTTGTTAAATTATATTTTTACAATGTGCCGTGGGCCAATAAAAAAACAGCCTTTGGCTGCCAATGACCGCCGCACTCTGCACACCCTTGGTTGATACTATATGTTTGTGGTCGTTGTTTGTCGCGCTACTAGAATGCTCATTTATTTCACTGTTGGCAGCACAAATGCAGCTAATGTCACGTAGATAAAGTCTGCTACTGTGAATGTAACAGTGTAGCTACATGCCAATGCCAAGAACAGCTAATAAGTTACTAGCTAGTTTCACTGCTAGTTTCGCAAATGTATTACCAGTTGTTACAATAGTGGAATTAGAGCATATTAGCAGCTGTCGTGCTGTAGTACAACATCCTGTTTTCGCAGGCCATGCCCCGTTTTCACATCCTGTCCTGGCTGTCCTGTTTTGTTTTTTTTGTTTTGTTTTTTTCAAACTGATCAGATGACTGTTTTTCATTGGGTCATTAGGGCACTCTGCTGCATGTGACGTCATTAAAAATAGCAAAGCATATGCAGGGCGTTAATTCTCTGACTCTTGCGGGGTTGAAGTCTTCTAAAGTTGGGGACATCATGCACAACTGTGGTTCAAATTCCCAGTTTTGGTTACATTCCAAAACTCAACAAGCATTTGACCTGAGGTCCTGGTTTTCAGTAGCCAAATTATGGTCACTCTACACTAGTGGTACAAGCAGTACTAGTACTAGTAGTAATGGCGGTGCTGCTACTGTACTCACGTACGTGCTGCTAGTGGCACGACTTGTGTAGCTAATGCTAGTACGGCTACTGTAGTACCGCTAGTGAAGCAAAAGCTAGTCCTGCTAATGTGCTAGTCATGAAGGGCCACAGTACTTAGGAAGGGTGAATTTGATCATGCTTTTGGTAGTCTTGTTATTCAAATCAAGAATGTTGGTAAGATAATAAAATGGACTCAAGTATTTATTATATACTTCAGTTTGTCCCACATTTGCTGAGATGAGGTGACTTCCATTGGGGAATCCCAGTGGGAGTGGGTTTAGCTCAATGACTGGCAGTAATTGCATTATTCATATGTAATTACCTGCTGTCTGTTTGTAATACGTTCCAAGTTATTGCTTTTTTTCCATTTCATTTTGACTAGAACAACCTTAATTACAGATGTAATCAGGATCTGACAAGTCAAAGTGGTTGTGTTGTGCTTGACACAAACCCCTGAAGCACTGAGGGTAAGCCGACAAGCTAAACGTCGTCCCCTGTCGCCAGCAGCGGCGCCACCAGAGAACGCGGCTGCGTGATTGCGTATTCAGCTCAGAAGGCCTTGCATCCGAATCAATCTCAAGCTCTGCCAGAGAGATACTGTATTTCTCCATAATTTGATTCCAAGCAGGGCTGCACAAGGCACAAAATAAATAAAAATAAACGCCACAGATCACGAGTGTTTGAATTATTTCTCTAATCGAGCAGAACTCGTACGGTTCAAACCCCGTGGCCGAAACTAAGTGCGAGGTGGGTGTTTTCTCGCGGGGATTGATGATGATACTGTACCTCGGATATTGAAAGACAATCACTCCCGGGTTGTGGAAGCGACACCACAAAGTGGTCCTTTATCTTCATTTAGATCCCAAAGGGCACATGTCCAACAGACTGCGACGTTATTGATCCGAGCGGCCAGTTTATTTCGTTTCATCTCCATGATGGTGCGTGTTTGCCACTCGACAAGCTGTTTTTGACGCATCCGTGCGTGTGTGTGCCTTCAGGTCGATACCTGCGCCTGAAAATGTTCCGCGACGATCACGGCTCCTGGATGATAATGTTCTTCAGCACCATCCTCTCCCTCTGCATCTTCGCCAACCTCTACAACCTCATCCTGCTGTCGGCTGGAAGCATGGAGTAAGACAGTCACTCTCTCTCTGACCTCTCTCTTTCCCAACGTCTCACCCTATTATGATTGATCCCAACGTCTCGCCTGATTGTGGTCTGATTGATCAGCCGTTGCTTTTAAAGGAAAAGTTAGGTGGACACTGAGAGATTACTTACTGCAAACACATTTCCTCCACGATCCTGCCTTTTCTTCAACACCTTTCCATCTAAATAATCAGTAAAAATGCTCAGATTTCCCCATTACATTGGGCCTTGACACCATCATGTCAAACTGCTGACAGGAATCCATTTATGCATTTGCGAGGTGTCCTTCAACTGGTGGGAAAATATGCCCTTGTAGCTAGCCGCGCCACACACAGGGTCATGGTGAGGAGATTTGTTCAAGTGAACTGTTCAGGTTCAGGTACTCTGGAGATGTTAGGTTAGGGCCTTCTTAACAATGCATGATCAGGTAGAAGGTGAGGTTGTGATTTTCTACTGCCGGGAGGATCACTTTGTATAATCAGTCCATCTGTCTTGGCCCTGGTTGCCGGGGGTGACATTGCGAACCATCTTGTTTGTTGTCTCCGATTGGCCGAGAAGACGGCAGCCGACAGGCGTGGTTCAGCTGAAATGTTGAAACACTCCACGCTCTCCTATAGAGCATTCATTTATTAGCCCCTGTAGGAACAGATCCAGCAAAATAGCCGCACAAGAGTTGTGAAAGACAGTCCAGCAATAGGCTGCCATTGCATTTTAGGCAAGGACCCAGCCAAAATGCCGCAAAATTAGCATTTATTTATTACATTGGATTGATTCTCCTGGGTCTTTCACACAGAACACATCAGTCTGGTGTGAGGTATAAAATAGTTGCACGAAAGTGACAGTTTCTTTCATGAGTCTTGGATGTTACATATACTACTTCATGAAACTGGCACAAGCCGGCAAACTCGCACCACTGGAGTTGGAGAAGTTAGTTTTGGATGTCCAACTTCACACCCAAGCAAGCCCTGGTATAGCGGAATAACCTTTTTGGACCAGCATCCTGTGTGTGACACTGTGAATGCATGTCGGAAGGCAGCCATCTCTTTCATCACAACACCACGGGACAGGACCGTCGTCCTGGCAGCCACCATTTCCACAGGCGTCGTTCTGTACTCTAATTGTGTGTCTTTGCCGTTGACACAGAACAGCGACAGTGTTCTCCCCGTTCCCCCACATTCCAAAAACATGCATGTGAGGTTAATTGTCCATAGCTATGAATGTGAGTGTGAATGATTTTTTGTCTATATGTGCCCTGCGATTGGCTGGCGACCAGCCCAGGGTGTACCCCACCTCTCGCCCGAGGTCAGCTGGATGGATGGACAATCAAACAGGTTATAAAAAACCCTTTACACTCATTAAGAAGCTGATTTAAAACAAAAATAGAAGGATAAGCAACTCCAGAGTAATTTACACTTACCATTCTGTGTTTTGAAGGCAACCAAGTCCATGTCCATGATTCTTTATTTAATCTCCAAATGTTTCTTCCTGCTCAAAACTGACACACACTGACACATCGCTGAAATCTTTGCTATAATCACTGTAAACATCCTCTGTTTCAGACACCGCCATGTTTGTTTTACCTGATTGATTTACCTGAACTACGAGAGCGAGTTCGTCATGGTTGGCGCCCTAAACCATATATGTCATTTTTGCGAATTTACTGTTGGCTTTCAAAAATCGAACAATGTAGAACATAATTACAGACACTTTATAACATTTAAACAAAGTTGATGAATCATGTCAGGCACCCTTAAAGAGACATGACCACTCCAACACATCCTCAGTTCTAAAAAGTATCAACTAAATTAGCCTATGAATATGGCCAACACACCTAAACAACCCCCCATGCTTTTCTTCCTTTTGGAATGCTGTGAAGCTCCACTTCCACCAGTAGGGGGTGCTGTAGTAAAGACATCGACAACTGTTTGTCTCCGCGCACCAGCAGTGTGTCCGCTGAGGACCGGGGCCCTGCCAAAAACCATTAGCGTTCTCATCTCTGTTCCACACAGACATGTAAGAGCGGCGTTCACGCCTTGCCGGGATGCCCTCAGAAGATGAGCGCAGACCCGCGGTGGCACGAATGCGGCGGAGTGACTGAAAAAGGTGATGGAAGCAGAGCATAAAAAAAGAGGGGGATGACTCAAAGCGGAGGTCTTTTGATCTACACTGGAACCTTATTTGCATCGCCGCCCCCAACCACTCCCTGAGCCTGCAGCAAGGCCGCCAAAGCACAAAGAAAAAGTTCAACATCCCTTTTGTGGCTGCCGGCGGCCCCTGCTGTGGGAACGGGTGTTCCTTTGCATTTGTACGCAGTGAACAAGCTGCAGTGAGGGCTTTGAAAGAATGGCTTCTTTTCTGGCAGGGGATCAGTGGCAGAGCCAGAATGGTGCACTGCAGGGGGCAGGGGGATGTCGCACTGCCAACCACATAATGCCCATGTCTCTCACCTCGCTCAAGGTAACCCTGGGAACAATTTTGTTTGACCTCAGGCTGCACGCCACCTGTGCCCTTTCTCATTAATACGCATGGATTTTCTTGGACCTGGCATTTGGTGCAGAGATGGTGTTCATTATTCAGGTGAGTTCTGTTGCAAATTCATCACACCACAAAAAAACTGAATGGATCAATCTGTGAACTTTGTAGGAGACAGACGGCATCTGGGGCACGGAGAAAGACGCTTGAGGCTTGTAAAAAATAGTTTCTTTCACACGGAAAAACTGCACATCAGCGCTGAACAGCAGATCCACTATTGATCCACCTCTGCCTTTTACACAGAACCCAGCAATGAAGGATCGCACAATATGTATAGACTAGCGCTGTCAAAGTTAATGCGTTAATAACGTGTTAACGAAAGCATCCTTTAATGGCCTAATTTGTTTTGACGCACTATTAATGTGCACACGTCCTGTTTGATCGTTGGCACGCACCGTAGTTTGAGGAAACGCAGCAGTGACTGTGGAGCTACTGTACAAGCAGGAACAAATACTGAGCAGAAATAGACAAAGAAAGGGTATTTTGACTGGTAAGTTTAGCTTCAAAACCCTGGCAGATGGCTCTCGCAACAAGACCAAAGTTATTTGTATCGACAGTCACTGATTTGAGTAATCACGGACTACTCACCTGCCAGACAGAAGAGAGAAGTTCATGGAGCACTGTTGGTTCTTTTTTTAAATTGTCATTTATGTAGTGGTACTTTGGCATACGTGTGTCCCAACTAACAAATGTTTTTTAGTTGCGAGCCATCTCTCGGCTGATTTGTTACATTGAACTGCAAGCTAAAATTTGGGCTACGAGCTGCTATTTACTGGCAGGCATAGCCGAGGACAGCTATTTGGGGGGTTGTGTCAATGTGACCATGGCTGAAGTCGAGATGTAAATAGAATGAGCAGCACTAGCATTAGCAGCACTAGCATTAGCAGGGCACTAGCTAGTCACATCAGCAAAACATACGTACATGATAGTAATCTAGTTTATATTATGTATTATGTTTCGTGTAAAACTATGGCAGGAACAATATGAAATTAAAGCAAGAGATAAATACTGTACAGAGCCGCCATCCACCAGTACGAGCCTGGATTTTGTTTTTCAGATACATAACAGACGTTGTGTACCACAAATATGCACACTTGCACTCAATAAGGTCATCAAATCTTTATGCATTCCCGCATAGTATCAGGATTTGGGACCAAATATGAGCTGAAAGAAAAAGGGGAAAAGTACAGTATTGTAGTCTACCTGTGCAGTGTGGGAGAAAGTTAGAAGGTGCGTTCAAACAAAGTGGGACAAATCGCCGCTCGCATTAACAACATTCATTGTCCAGTGTTGAAAGGCCGAAACACCCACTGATGCAAAGGTGCACTACCGATGTGTCCCAAAATGTACATCCTTCCCATAGCTGAAGTAAATTCCCATGCCACTGCCTCATGTGTACCATCTATTGGCACAAAGGACAGTTTCCATCAAGGCCCGTGTATTTACAAACTCAAAAACGGTGGAATTTCTAACTCTATATTATTTTTTGAATAACATAATGGCCCAATTGCCAAAATTTATATCCCTTTAGAGAAAATTATATATTGGTGGGACAACTTTATCCCATTCAGTGTCAGTACTGTTTATACGTAAATGCAGAAAAAGGTGGAAAAATACAAGCTTTTACATGCAATGTGCATTTCAAGGCCATTGACCTGGAGCCCAGAAATGCAGGCTTCTCTTCCCAGTCTCGGGAAGGATGCTACTATGGATGCTACTATCCTTCCCAGTCTTCCAAATCCCAAGACACGATGACACAAATCTTAAATGTTGTTTGTGTAATCTTTCAAAGCAAATTTGTAGCCACTTTGTGTCGTGTTATAAGTTTAACAACATGTGATGTCACCAGGAAATGTCCCGAAGGCTGGACTGTCCCATTTAATAAGGGTTGCTGCAGCTTTTGGTGGTGACTCCGAAGGTGTTGCCTCCATAGACCATGTAGATTGGGAACCACCAAAGGGACACAGTTTAGAGATTAGCATGGGTGTTCCATAGCAGCCGTTTTATTGTAACTGGATTGGACTGAAAAGACGGAAAGGCTGTTTTGCCACCTTTCTCCCAACTGACCAAAGTTCTCGCCCTTTTCCAAACAATGTCTATCAGCTCATTCTGACACGGGCTTGTGAAGCAAACCACTTTGCCTTGTCAGGTTATAATACAACTGAAGATAAGCACAATAAAACGGCACGCCTAAGGACAATAGCGGAGCAACATTAAGACGTTTTGTGTATTTACTCACATAAAATGGATTACTCAGATGTGTGTGCGTGCGGCACGTCAACAGCATGTTAACGAACATTATTAACAGCCACCTCTGGGTCAACAGCAATCAACCTGTTACCTGCCTCATGTCATATCAGAAGGCAAAAGCATGCCCGTGGTGGCTCCCCGGGTGCTGTAATCCACGTGAAAGCTATTTGCATTTTAATGTGACTGTCAAATTGCGAAGCGGCTGGTTTTGGGGGCGGGTGGGAAATGTGTTTGTGTGTGAAACCAGGCCAGTGTGACCGCCTCAGGGGAGTGTGATGGGCTTTACAAACGTTCTGTTACTTGCACAATCCCATTCCTGCCATTTTACGACATCATTACCCGCCAAAACCAGCCCCTAATTAGACGGTGTTATTTAATTAAGACGGCACACACATTAATCACGACTAATTTAGAGGGAGAGGGTGCTGAGCTACATTATGTGATTGTGCTGAGAATGAAGGTGGCAGCTGCTGTGGGACCAAGATGCTGAAAACTGGTAAAGCACTTGTATATAGAATTAAAACTGGCCACTGATTATGTTGTGGTTCACACAGCTGGATTAGGATCACTTCCCAGCCACTCTGTGATTGACTGGCGCCCAGTCCACTAGGTCTGCTTGGATAGACTACAGCACCTATAATGACCCTCAAGCAGGATAGAAAATGGTTGAATGGATGTTTAAAGTGGGGGAGGGATATGTCTGCGGAGGGTGGGGGGTTATGTTTGACAACAGCGATACCCTCAACAGGATTAGAAGCCATCATGGTATTTGCCGTTAGCTGTGATCCTTTGTGTGCGCGCATGCTGTTCATTCGCTAAGCCGGGCTAATGCACAGGCAATTGGATTTAAATGGCTGAATAAATAGAATGTTGCCGTATGTGGATGCCGCCTGTTGCATGCTGTCACATGCAAGCTTCTCTGATCTGTCCGTCCTCTGCGTAAAGCTCTAATCCAAATCTCGCGACTGCAGGAATTATGGCCTTAATAAGACGCAAAGAGGTTGTAATCCTAAAGCCACAATGTCTGAAGGAAGAAGTTCAGACTTTGCCAGAGGACACTGCAGTTAGTTTATTGTTTCAGTGCAGGATTCTTTTAGTTACAACTGTTCCATTATAGCTTTATTGTAACTATGTTTTACCCTTGAATCATTTTCCTCTTGTATAACCTGAGCAGCCTCTTCACTTTGACTCAATGCACGGTGATTACCCTGGAGCCATCCGTTATGATCCTCCACTGTCTCCACTTTGCTGCAGTGGCCTGATAAGTGAAATCCACGAAGTAGCCACCTTTGTTTTTTTGCAATTATAGTATATGATTTAAGGCTGTAAAACCCCTCACTATACACTTTACACACTTTTCTCAGATAAGCATGAACATTTTCTCACATTTTTGTCTTGTTTAAACACTTGCAAAGTAGAATTTTGTTTGAATTTTAATGATCTACCAGGTTGGACACAGAAATTAATGAGTGACTCACGCGTATTTTACTCCTCTGACCATGCCTCTTCATCCTGGCACCGTTCGGCTGTAGCATTTTTGTATCCTTCTTAAAACATATTGCTCCTGTCGTCGTATTTTACTCCTCCTCGTCGTCTTGCATGAACCCAAGGTTCCCTTACAGCAGGGGTTGCCAACCCGTCGATCGTGAGCTACTAGTTGATCTTTGGGACTTTGCCGGTTGATCGAGAGAAAAAGTTGAACAAAATGTATTATCACATCAGTGCCCTCACCTCCCGGAGAGCGACAGGCACACATTTTGCCCACTGAACACCACCGTACACCTTGCCGCTATCCAGGCAGCAACCCACAAGCCCCAGCAAGGAGCCTACTCCCCAAAACCGGGGAGAAAACTTGCCACCATACAGAGTCACACACGGTTAGCTTCTTCTGTTTCTTCTATTCTTTACAGTATTGGCGGTTAGCAAGCAGCTCACATGGTTAGCTAGTTTGCTAGCCATGACAACAAAAAGAGATGGTACAAAGGAGATTGATTGACAATGGTCTACAGCCAATCAAGAGGCAGAAGACAATGGGCGGCACAGACAGAAGACACCGCTGCCACCTGCTAAAGCACAGAACTACAACACTCAACTTTCCACAATGCAATACTTCTTAAAGGGCCAGGCTCAGCCTGTAACAGCATTCATGCGCTGTAAAAAAACAAAACACTAAAATTGCACTAAAATTGCGAAAGAGCGAGTCCGTGAAAGGACTGCAGTGGAGCGAGGGAACACTAATAGACAAGGCACACCTACATGTGGTGCTGTAAACAGACACACAGACGGAACCACGTGACAGACCAAACTATAGAAGAAGACAGAACGTATGCGCATAAATCCGTTGTTTTCCGCTTTCTAAGGCTCGTCTAGACTTATGATGAAGTGAAATTACTGTAAATCTACTTCTCATTTTGGAGTATTAAGACAACACAATATGAAGAGAATGTTGACTGGGGTAAGTCATGCCAATCAGTATATTCAGATATGTTGGCTAGTCGTCAAAGCTCATTTCTGGTCATGTGATGGCGACTGGGTGGCGACGTCATGGTTTTACAGCGGTTCTTTTGTCTACACGGAAACAAAAGCTGACGTTTTAAGATTTTCAAACTCTGGAAGCCATTTGAAAAAAATAGTCTCAGGTCACCCAGAATTCCATTTCCCTCTGGATGAAAGGCTGAAACATTAAAATACTTTTCTTTTTCGACCTGAAAACGTTTGCGTGTGGATAGCCCCTTATAATCATATCATATTGGTTTATTGAGCAGTTGACATACATTAGTTTTACAATCGAAATCACGTCATTGCACAGTAATGAAGCTCAAAAGGTGTGGGCTGAAGCAAGAGGCTAATAAGACAAATGCTCAATAGATCCTTTTCCTTTTAGTTCCTGGTAACTTTAGTTCCTGGAATTAAAGGTTTCCTGTGGGCCTATGTAGTCTGCGTTTCCACCGCATTTTAAAGTTCAGGGTAATTTATTCAAATCAAACTTGAGGGGAATGGTATATTTCTACACGGACTCAATGTAAATAATCACTATGAAAGGGTCCCTGATATGATTCATCAACTTTGCTTAAATATGCATATTGTTTGTAATTATGTTCTGCATTGTTTGGTTTTTGAAAGCGAACGGTATCTGGAAGTGACGCCATCGGGGTGCTCAGGCAAACAAACATGGCGGTGTACGAGACAGAGGATGTTACAGTGATTATAGCGAACACAGAATGTTAAGTGTAAATTACTCTGGATTTCTTATCATTCAATTATTATTTTAAATTGCTTTATTAATGAGTAGAAAAGGGTTTTACAGCCTGTTTTATTCTATGTGGCCCCATGTCGAGGATGAATGTTCACTGCCGTCGACGCTCACAGTAAACATTTTGCGGTCAAAAGATGTTTATCTATATCTCTCATGCTTTGCAGCCTTGTCGCTATCGCGGAATAGTGTTTAGAAGACATTATCTAAACAAGACACAAGACATGATAACTTCTTTCCACTTTGGCGTAACAGTCGTTCTTTGTTGTCTTGTATCTCTGTGTAGTAACAGTCGTTCTTTGTTGTCTTGTTTCTCTGTGTACCAGCGGAATAACGTCCTTTATCAAAATGTGTTTATATTGTACTTTTAAGCCAAATGCTTCTTGCAAAGCAGTAATCAGTGAAATAATCACTGCAAAGAACAGAAGTCGAATGTGGGCGTCCATCTGTCTCTCATTCCCTGCACTTGCTTCGTCCATTGTTGTCTTAAAACGTCCTCTTTTGGAATAGAAAACAAACTTACAGTATCACACCAATAAAATGAACATCCAGCAGCAACACAACTTTTTGGCATGAAAAATTATGAAAAATATACTGAACCAAGTTGACAATCTACCTAGAGAAGCATTTGTTTAGTCTGCTTTAGCTGAGAGGTGTTACCCCAATGACATCACTTCCGGAAATGAGGCTGAGCTGCGAGCTCCTTCGTCATGGGTGGCCCCATGAACTATAAATGTCATTTTTGTGAATTTAGAACATAATTCCAAACAGTATATAACATAAGGCCCACGCTGCAGTTTCATCCGGCTCACGGAAGTGTTTGAAAAATAGCATTGAGTTGGCCTGCCTCACGGACCTTATCAAACAAAGTGCTTTCAGTGATCGCCGTAATTAAGTGACTCCTCCGGTATCAACTATTTCTCTGGCATTTTCATTTAAAAAGTCTAAACAATATTGTGTATAGCATGAAATTCAAAACCATTCTTAATAAGGGTGCTAGATTCAGACCTAAAGTCAAATAATTTAACTGTACACGACTAAAAACAACAGCACTTTAACTATTACACCCTGTCTGTACAAAATAACACCTTAAAGAGGCATAAAGTCTTATGCACTCTGATGTAAAAAAATGTCCATCCACACGAGTGAACTTAAAAACAAAGAAAAAGTATGTCCACATAAAAACACATTCATCAGCTGTCATGCGCATTTTGTCCCAACCTGAAAACGCAACCATAAGGATCCATTATATTTGTATGTTCCAATCTTGGCACTGCACGTGTGGGGATGTGGATGTTTCTGAAGGATGCAATGAGCTGTGTGGAAAAATTTGAGTAAATCCGCCTTAAGGGGGTCGACTTTTTTGGGCACCATGTTATGTATTTGTCAATAATAGCACAAGCAACACAGTAGGGATGCATGATGTTTTGACACATTTTCACCCTTTTGTGTGCAACCGTTCGGAGGTAGAAGAGAAAGAGTAGAAGAGCACATATAGCTGTGAAAAATATTAACAATATTGCTGAACTGCTAATTGAAGTAAAGCTCTAAATTCAGATGAATTCATCCATCTTGGTCTCCCTAAGTGTTTTGTCACACACACACATTACGCAGTAAGCACATCTCCGTCTGTCTCTCACACTCCTACACGTTACACCACTATCTCACATAATGACTCATTACATATTAACGATGGCGTAAGACGCTCGCTTGTTTGGTGATTTACTCGCGTCTGGGAAAACGTGCCATTATTAGAGGCTGCGAGGTGACACGTTTCCTCTCTCGTTATATCATCCCGGTGCTGCTTTCTGGGAAAGAGGTGGGTGTGTCCACTTCATAAGTCACTCTCACACAGGAGCAAACAATCACTATCGTAACCTTGACGCCTGCTCGTGTCTACTGGCAATAGTTTTATATATTGTGCGTGTGTGTGCTATCTCCTTATGTAGCTTACCTTCTGATGCTATTTCGGTTCCATTTTGCACTTGATGACATACTGTACAGAGGCTTTAGCTCGCCTTGAGTGACGGTGCTGCCGGAGTGAAGCGTTATGTTTGGCTGGTAACTGCTGCTCAGTGCCATGTACTGTAATTACGACATTTTGCAGGAGGCGGCCAAGGTCGCAATCTGAGAAAGTTGAGCCATTTATGGAAGCAGCATTGGCAACAGCAGCAGCACGAGGTCACTACCGTGGTCACGGTCACTGGCCATCCGACGCTGAAAACACGTCTATAAAACTCAAAAGTGGATGATAATATTGGAATGGAAATGAAAAGGGTTTGATGACTCATAGGACGGAAAGCTCTTAGTAAGCCTTTATTGTTTTGCTCTTTGCCATCCCTCAAAGTCCTTGAGTCCTGACAGTCTAATAAAATGTAGAAATTCAACTACAACATGCCTTCAGGGGTCTAAATGGTCTTCTGGTCTTAGGGCAAGACACAAACCGTAGACTGAACATAATGACACTGCGCAACTTATAATCAGTTCCAGTAACCTTGAAGTTAAGACACTGTCGGTTTCGATGAAATGCAAATGAACAGTTTAGACTCACTAGAATACGAGTGCTCCTGATGACAAAAATGGTTAGGTAACGAGACGCAATGCACCCATGAATGCACCACCCATAAATTCTCTTGGTCCAAGCAATTGAAATATTTAGACTCTCCACCAGGGAAAAACATGCGGTAGTTTAGACTTGACAGCGTAATACAGTCCATCCAAGTATAGCCAAGTTCAAGAGTAATAGGTTTGCGAACGATGTCATGTTTCTCAAGTACGCAAGAACTGACAAGCCTGTGACAAGCCTTGCTCATTACAATCAAGTTGTCAACGTTATTCTAAGGCCAATCCAGGCCTTCTTCACAAACAATTCCCCATCCATCCAAACGGAGGGACGTGAAAGTTTGTAATGATTGACGACTGCCTTTGGCCAAACAAAAAGGAGGAGACGAACACTTTAATGCTGCAAATAAATTTGGGTATCAAACAGCAGTTCTGTCCGAGCTAATAACTCCAGATGTCAGTCGCCTCCATGGCGCATGCTAATTGCTTCCATGCAAGACTTTGAAAGCCGCCAAAACGTCCTTCAATATAATGACAGAACAAGCGTGGTAAACCTGATAACATCCCCGCAGAGGATCTGAGCTGGCTGAGCAGACAGCGGATGGCAGCGACGTTGACACTGGCGCTGCGATTAAGCCAACCATTTTGTGGCTGATTATTCACAGCGCTACTGTACTGTAATGTTCAACGACACTGGATTCTCTCATTAGGCCAAAAAACGACTCTAAAGGCCATTAAATTTTCACTCGGCATGAATAAGTCAGAGTTCTGCCTCTGATCATGCGGTGCAAAGAGTCCCCAAACTCATCTTGGGAGCTTCTTTCAGTGCTCAATGAAACATGCGCGAGGGCCAGAGGGGTTGGAACAGCCTGTTTTAGATTTAAACCCAAGCCTGTGGTGCCAGGCAGCATTTCCAGGAGTATCGATTAGAATTTGAAATGACTCCCGAAGGAATCTCTGCTGTGCAGGGCAGCTGACTGTCCGACTGACTTAATGCACGGCCCAACCGAGGCTGCTTTATTTTGGGACATGAGTGAGGCGATACGTCACTGGCTGATGTTTGTTATTAATAAAAGCCTCTCAAATCTGCTGGAAGCAGGAAGCTGCTGACGACTTCTGTGTTAGGATGTTTTTTCATGGCTGAACATGAAAACAATCTGCAGTTTCAGTCTTTTAACGCCTGCTACGATTAATCTTCTTCTCATTTGTGTCTCAGCATTCAATTATTGCGAGTTGTGCGCTTGTACATAGTCAGGTCAATAGACTTGTCTGTGAAAAAGAACGCCTTTTACTGCAGTTACCTTAGCTAAAGGCTAAAAAAAAACCCCAAAACAACAACAATAATAAGCATTGTTAAACTAGAACTTGTGTGAATTCTGTTGATTAAAAGCAATATGCTAAGCTAACAAAGCAATGATCAGCCATCAGGCAAACCTCGGTTTTCGGACACCTTGGTTTTCGACAGAAATTTTTGCCAAAATGTTGTCATATTTTTTTGTGCATTGTCTCAATTTTCGTACAATATTACACGTAACAAACCGGTCTGTCTCCCCTATATTGATTCTGTGGAATCAAGTGCCCAAACAAAGGACTCTAGACCTTGCTGACTCACTGTCCATGCATTTTTTATTGAGTGCGACTGCTAAATAGCCTGCCATCAGGCGAAGAAAGTTGCCAGCAATTTGATAAAGAAGGTGAGAACACTACTGAACTGAAGAAAGAACTCATCATAAAGTACAATGATGGCGTCCAATCCCCTCCTGCCTTCCCCGTCCCCGTCTTTGCCGACAAGAGTCTTCAGTAAAGCTATTCTGTTGCTCCTGGCGCATGCTGTAACCAGTTCTCGAGTGAGTCTTGTGTTTACAGACCAAAATAACATGTTTAATTATGACAGTAATCCCTCACGATATTGCGGTTTGAATATCACTGCCTCATTATATTGCGTTTTTTTCAAATAATAATTAATAAATGATTGCCGTTTCGTGGTTGACTACTATTATTAGTCCAAAAATATAGAAAGACAGGTTATATGTATTATTGTGGTCAGTAGGCATCATAATGTTACGAGATGGAGTGAAAAAAAGGTTCAGCTCTCAAGTGTGGAAGTGGTTAATTGTTGTCTTCTCTGTTCCTTCTCCACGTTGTTTGAAATATTTTCTTACATTTATAATAAGCAAATTGAAGAGGCTAACTAGTTAGCTCTGTAACTTGCTATGCTAGTGCCGGCCATCTGTCATGTCACTGCAGTGATTCCATAGCCTGAAACAAAGAATAATAGGAGTTTGAAAGTGACTATTTGGGTGTTATTTTATGTTTACAGGGCTCTAGTATTGTCAAATCCTGTATTTAGAAAGATAAACAGGTTTTGTATTCTCTAACCACGAAAAGACTCATACACTATATCGTGGAAATTCATTTAACGCGGTCGGGTGTGGAACCAATTTACTACTACAAATGAGGGATTACTGTATCTGGGAGCACATTCGTAGCCAGTTGTAACACGGAAATCTGTAAGCTGCGTGTAGTGAGGTCAGTTAGTTTGTAAAGGCATTATTTTTGTCATGTATAATATTAAACTGCAAGTGTACCTAACGTTGTGCACAAAGCAAATGACCCATGCAGCAGTCAGCTTACAGGCGAGTCCAGCATGCGGTAGAATGCATCGTTATTGGCATTTGTTGGGGGTAAACAAAGACGAATGGAGCCATTGACTTCAAATACAGGCCCTTAAAAAGCCTTGCCGGCGCCCCATCCATTATATCCATGACCTGTAGGAAGGGGAAGACTGGGCGCCCACCTGCTCCACTCCAGTCTGGAGACGGCCAAGGAGATCAAGCAGCCCTCCTCCCCACCTTCCCACTCGCCGGCTTCAAACTGACCCACTTCCCCTCCCGCTGCCGCCCCCTCGCTGTGCTCTTACGGGAGCCGAGTGTTTTTGAGTTTGCGTGGCTGAGTAGTCAAAGCGCCTCAAAGAAACACTACATTGTCTCTATAAATGGACCACTGTGTTGATTTGAAACCATTTCAACATGAGGCTCATAGATCATTTGCCAAACTCTGCATGGGCAAAATGATTGTGGTGATGTCGCGTCAATGCCATTGTTTACATTCCTCGAAGCCTCACAGAAGGTCCAGACATCGCTCATTGTTTTCTCAAATTGAGATGAATTGCCTTTGACAGCTCGCATACTGCGCCACAGTTTTCTCCTGCCTGTCCTACCCTCCTCACTGTCTCTATCGTGTGTATTCACGTCTTGCAGGCATTATATGATAACTGAAGAGATGGGCATCAAGAACGAGACCTTCATGAAGATGGCTGCAGTGGGCACCTGGATGGGGGACTTTGTCACTGCATGGATGGTGAGGATCAACATGTCTTGCTGTTAACTTATCTTTACGTTTTAGGTGAGTTTGGTAGACTTGGCTGAATGTTCAAAAAGACAAAACCACAATAATTTTCTCGGGTAAAAATGTTGAATTTCCAAAGCACAGTAAGTGGTTAATTAGTTCCTGACCTGACCGTGTAAGTGAATTCACGTGAAGTAGGATTCTTTATTTATAAATTGAATATTCATCTCATCTTGGGATAAGCGGAAGAAGATGGCTGGATGGATGCATGGAATATTTTCAAAGGTAGTGCATGGAAAACCTGCTGAAGACTGCCTAAATACTGTTTATAACATTATTATAGCCCTCTAGACATGAAATAACACCCCTATAGTTATATTTACACTCATATTACCCAACATAGTAGACATAATAAGAGATGTGTTCCGGTGATAGGGGAGCTGGGTGGGGGGCAGACAGGAAGTGATGTCAGTTTTTGCCTGGCATGGTGTTAGGGATTGTTGTGCCTGTTGTGGGATCATTCAAACCTGCAATAATAATATAAAATAAGCTGTGGTCACAAAACAGCATCCATCCATCCATTTTCCATGCTGCTTGTCCTCACCGGGTCGAGGGTATGCTGGTGGGGTACACCCTGGACTGGTCGCCAGTCAATAGCAGATGAAACAGCATGATTTATTCTTTATAAAAATCTGTGCTAAACTTTTGCTTCGTACAAAATTGCACATGACAAACTGCTGTATTTTACCCTTTGGTATGTTGAATCTTGTGGTATTAGTTTGGTTTGGTTTGGTTTGGTTTAGTTTATTTGAACATGAAGGTTCCAATGGAATACATCTCATGAATCATTCTTTCACAGTTCCACATGTCCAAAAGGAGTAGGAAGAAGCAAATCTTATTTAATCCTACCCCCCATCTATTCCACATCTAGTACAGTACCTGTTGTTCACTTCCTGCATTCCATGTCATGTTTTTTATAATATTCAGAATGATAATACATAATAACAGTAAGAAGACAACATTTTTTAATATATATATATATAAAATATTAAAAAAAAACAAAAAAACACAACGAAACTGACAGAACAATCATTGTGATGATCAAGACTCTTGATCGCCTTGTATTTAGTAAACATCAACTGCTTGTATTGTTTTTTGAATTTGCTCATCTCTCTTAGTAAAGACATGGACCGAAGATCTTGGCTGATGTTCCTTGAATATATTTAACTGTTTGGTTGTAACGCCTTTCATCATTGAGAGGTTAACAAATATCAAACGTTTTTTAAGTTAAATGTTTTCTGGTAAAAAACGTTGGCCAGCCCCGATTACAGAATGTGTTTATTTCTGTGCTTGCAGTTTGCAGTGGTACACTATAAAACTGCACTGTATACATACTGAGCTCGTCATATATTTTTTAAAACAGCTGATGTTATTGGATGTCACTATACAGTATGCAGTATGCAATCATGAGTCAAAATCAGTCTTTGGCGGTGATGCAACTTTTGCTTGGTCGTATACTGTAATCATCATCTTATTGTCTCTTGAGACGACGTGAACGCAACATTAGCTTGATTAAAGTTAAGCAGAGTCTGACCGCGCTAGGCTAATTGGGAAGATGAATTGGACACATTAGCTTAGGCTGGTTGAATCCCTCGCTTTGAATTAACCGCTTAGCACAAATGACATTCTCATGCTCATGGCCCCACCTCACATATTTTGCCTGACTGGGTTTTAAGGATTTAAAACAATTGTCTCTCCTTTATTAGACACTGGAGCAGGGATCACTAACTGGCGGACCGCGGTCTGAGTCTAGATCCAGATGCTGTCCAATATGGACCTGGACCTATGATCAATACATCATTTAGCGTGACGCTTCTATTTTGGTGCATCTTTTTTAGACTCAGGAAATCCACTGACCAACGGCATGTGAGTTAAGCCATCCCACGTGATGCTACTCAGCCAATCGCATCGGTGCATTGCAGCTAAATAAGATAAATAAATAAATGTGAATACAACAGAGACATACAGGGAAAGAAGATAGAAACGAGTGATAGGTAACGGCTAAAGACAGACACTCCCCTGGGTCTGGACCAAAAAACCCCAAAACATACTTTGTGCATACTTTGGTGCGGTTCGTTTAGCGTTCTCCCTGGTATTTTTGTCGTATGACCAAAGGTTGTGCAGTGAATAAGACTTAATCGGACATCTTATGTGGCGTAAGGAGTAAGGGTGTCACGAGACGAGACGGCACATGAGATTGAGTCTACAAGATTTTAACTTTACTACTAAGAAAATGACAATGAAATTTAAAAAAATAATATAATTAATATAATTTCTATAAGTTCTTCAGCACTGTGTGTGGATGCGAGCAGCCCCGCCTCCACCCCCTGAGACAGAGGGACTGTCCATCCATCCATTTTCTATACCGCTTCTTCCTCATTAGGGTCGCGGGGGCATGCTGGAGCCTATCCCAGCTGACTTCGGGCGATAGGCGGGGTACAGAGGGACTGTATGACTGACAATACGGCTCCCTCCCTTCATGCTGTTGTTCTGTGGAACAAACACGGCAAGGTGCTGAAAGCAATTCGCAGAGTGAAACCTCTTCCTGCCTGTTTGGTGGCCAGAGATGAGGAAAACGGACACACATGCACATAGTAATATATTTAGGCCGGCAAAGTTATCCAGTTTATTTTCATTTATTGTGTGAACAATTCATTTATTTATTATCGTCCCAGGCCTAGTGCCCACAAGACCATTTTATTCTGAATGAGAAATCTTGTCATGTTTTCATGTTGTCATCTGGCCACACTGCAGTTCAAACTTCACGGCTTCACTCTATCACGGTTTTTCAAACATATATTAATTTATAAATCATGCTGTTTCATGACTGAATACGCCTTATTAGTACAAAAAAATGCATATTTATGCAAATTTTGCATAGAGTCAACTCTTGTTTATTGTGGTTAATTGTTTCCAGACCCGAACGCGATAAGTGAATTTCCGCAAAGTAGGATTAATATTAATAGACAGAATATTTTTGTAGGTAAAAACTGTATTTTGAAGATCATAAACAGGTTTCTATGCTAATACGAAAATATTCAATTTATAGAACGTATCCCACTTCACAGAAATACACTTATCACGATATCACTTGTCAGGTCATGTGAAGATGATTATATGGATGGATTCCACTTGTATAGAGCTTTGCCACCTTTAAGATACTCCATGTGCTTTGACACTGTTATCACATTTACTTACTGATGACGCAGCATCTGGAGCTTGCCCAAGCATACTTCGACATGATCATGGGCAGACCTGGGAGACAACTACGCTACCAACTATGGGTGTTATTTCATGTCTAGAGGGTTCTAAAAACGTTAAAAACCATAGTAAACGGGTTTCTGTGCCATAATATGAAAATATTCCGTTTGTAAAGAACGAATCCTACTTTGTGGTAATACATTCATCACGGCTGGTCTGGAACTAATCCACTGCGATAAACAAGTGATTATTGTGTTCCAAAACAAAATGTCATCTGCTGACTTGATAACATAAGTTATTTTTATATTTTGCTATATTTACCTGCCTAATTTCACAGAAACTACAATATATATACACTTTTATATACTTTTTTAAAGTATGCGTTCAAGTCCACTTGAGTGTGCTTGCCAAACATCAGGCCAATGTAGGGTATGCTTGGAGAGGAAACAAGGGAACATCCCTCCGTTCATTTGTCAACATAAAGAGAAGAGGAGGAGGAGGAGGACTCTGACATCAGCATGCACACAGCTGAGACATGATGACAAGCTCCCTGGCTGCTCACATTAGTATTCAGCTGTGCATGCTGCACAGAAAGACAGGCCCTGGTAGAACTGTTGACGTCTGGTCGGAACGGCAGGAAGGAGCGAGAATGCGTCAGGCTGTGGCAAAGCACTGATTCCAGAAATTACTCTCGTCCCCAACCCCGACTTCCATTAATTCAACAAGGCACTTGAAAGATGACCTCTGCATCTCCCCAACACGATCAGACAGTAAGCGTCTGTTTATGCAAAGTGCTGCATGGCCACACACGTCTGGCTTATTCCATCCATCCATTCATCCATCTTTTTCTGCTTATTCTGGGTCGGGTCGCGGGGGCAGCACTACAAGACTTCCCTTTGCCGAGCTACTTTGTCCAACTCCTGTGGAGAGAAAGTCTTTCTGCTGTAGCAGAAAATAGATATTTGACTTGCCTTTGAATGACAATGCGGAGATACACTCCTGATCAAAATTTCAAGACCAGTTGAAACATTTATAGAATGTACATTTTGCACTGTTGGATCGTAAGGAGGTTCTAAGTAGAGATTCAAAATGCAAAAACAAGAAATGAGAGTGAGACAAAAAAAACTTCAGTAAACAATTTATTGCAAACAAGCGTTGAAGTGAAATAGGCTGTTCATCATCTGATCAAAAATGTAAAACCATAGCCTTTAAAAGCCAATATCTCTGCAAAAATGCGGATTGATACTGTCATGATCACTTGATGGCAGAAAGCAACCACGGTGGGATTGTTGGGCTGCGTAAGCAAGGCCTCTCACAGTGCTCCATTGCTGCTGAGGTTGGACGCAGCCATTTGAAACTTCTTCAAAGATCCTGAGGGTTATGGAACAAAAAAGTGAAGCGGTAGGCCCAAAAAAAAGGTCATGCCCTGAGCCGGAGGATACCAAACAAAGGTTGTTACTAGTGGCGAGTGCAGTCCAATGACCATCAGACGCCATCTGCCAGAGAGGATTTTAAAAAGAAAAGTCTTCAAAGGTCTCATCTCCTTCAGGGCCACAAAATAGGCTGTCTGGAATTTGCGTGAGAGCATCAAACATGGCACATTGAAAGGTGGAAGAACCTTGATGGTCCTGATGGCTTCCAACATTACTGGCATGACAAGGAGATCCCACCTGAGAGGTTTTCCACACGGCACAGTGAAGGGGGCGCCATCATGATCATTCAATGGGACAATGGAACTTCAGGTTGTGCAGGGGCGCCAAACGGCAGCTGGTTATGTGGGGATGTTGCAGGGGCATCACTCATGATTGAAGGCCCTCGTCTGTGTGGTAATGACTGGCTTCTTCAACAGGACAACGTTGCACTTCACAGTGCCCACCTGACAAAGGACTTCTTCCAGAGGAATAAGCTCACTCCAATTGAGAACATTTGGAGATGACTTGTTATGGATGTTTACAAAAATGGACATCGGTTCCAGACACTACATGTCCTCCGTGAAGCCATCTTCACCACCTGGAGCAACATTCCCACTAGCCTGCTGGAAACACGGGCATCAAGCATGCCCAAACCCTTTTTAACACGAATGGCGCAGCTACTCTTTACTGACTCCTTTTTTCACGATTTTATTTCTTTTTTAGGGTGAGGGTTCAAGGTCTTTTGATCAGCTGATGAACAGCCTATTTCACTTTAATGCTTGTTTGCAATAAATTGTTTTCTTTGTTTTGTCTCACTTTCTTCTTTTTGGATTTTGAAGCTCTACTTCGAACCTCCTTAAGATCCAACCGTGCAAATGTACATTCTTGCAATTTTTCCACTGGTCTTAAAATTTCGATCAGGGGTATACATGCTTTTCGGTGGAGTTGTTTAGCAAATCCAAACTACACAAAAACATTCAAGAGACATGCAGCAGCACATGATTCTATGAAAGAAGCTAGAAAATAGCAGAGCCACACCTATTTGCCGTTACAGTCCACTTGCATTGAGCGCCCAGCAGCTGGAGGAGTAATTGTGGGCAAAAAGCTCGTCGTGTGAGAGAGTCAGCACCCATTCTTTTGTAATTTGTATTACCCACACGTAAAGGACTGGAATGGAACATATCACCTAGCTAGTTTCGGATCTTTTTGGCCGTGGTAGTTATTGGTGCTTCCCTGTCCATTCTAGGATATTTAGATTGAAATAAAACGTGTGGGTTAGTTGTGGTATTGAATAGTTGTCATTTTGCGTCTTTTATTTTTGTAGGTGACAGACATGATGCTTCAGGATCATAACTATCCAGAGTGGGGGAAAGCCGCCAGAAGGTTTTGGAAACGAGGCAATCATAGGATTGTCCTCTTCTGGTAAGTTGGCAAATGAGAGCGCATGATGCAGGGCAATAATCCAAATATTGTTAGATTAATACTTCTGGAATTGAGCATTATTTGTAAAGGTGTGTAGCTTATCTCAAGGCCTACAAGTAGTCGTCCCTCGCCAGTTCATAGTTCAAACATCGGTCCCTAGCCCTTCAAAAATGAATCGCTGCTTCGTGGTTAGCGATGGACTATAAATAGTCAAAAGATATTGAAAGACAATTTATATGTTGTATTCTACACTGGAAGCTGATGAGATATTACCTTGCATTACATCACCTTAACTTGTACAACATGGAGTCAGGCAAAATTATCTCATGCCGTGTGGAAGTGGTATGTTGTTGACTTCTTACTTTGTCATTCTTCACCACTTAGTTTCAAACCCTCTCTGAAGTTAAAATAAACACACTAGAGGCTAACTCGTTAGCTCGGTACCTTGCTGTGCTTAAAGTGGTGGCCGTCTCTTGTGTCCCTGCAGCGATCCCGTAGCCTGCGTGTTAAGAGTTGTGTTTACAAAGATAGTAGTATTGCAACAATGTCCGTTATTCTGAGGATGTACTGTACGTGTATCCCAGATGCATACTGTATAACAATCAAGTCACAAACCTCATAGTGAGGTTGGATCTTTTTTTAATGCCATGTGATCGACCCACATTATGTCTGAGGTACGACAACAAAGGAACTTTCCCGATGCTAATATGTGCGTTATTATGTCTTCTTATCGCTTACCATGTCCACTATATTAGGTAACATGAGTGTAAAGGTGACTATAGGGAACATCATAACTAAGCTCTAACTACGAAAATATTCCATTTATTAATATTGTATCATACCTCATGGAAATTGACTTACCATGTCGGGTCTGGAACCAATTAACCGCGCTAAATGAGGGACAACTGTAGTCAATAGCCGTGTTAATCATCCTTCACTCCGTGTCAGCACCTTTTAATTACAAGAACAAGAGGGGGAAATCGATGAACATGGCAAGGTCACAAGGCAAATCCTGGTCCTTTCGGTTTTTTTCTTTCTTTCTTTTGTCATGACCTTTAAATAGCTGCTAAACAAACGCTGCAAAACATGTCTGTTATGGCCGTGACTCACGTGAGGGTCTATTCTTCAGGGGGGGTTCATGTTTGGGTCAAAGGAGTCCATCCAGTACACAGTAGTGTGGAGGGCACACAGTGTGGCTGCGTTCCAGCGCTACTTCTTTTTTTAATTCTGACTTACACCAAGGACAAGGTCATGTTTTCATGCTCGTGTGTTTGTTTGTGAGCAGGATGTTGTGAAGACTAAACTGATTTCCACGAAACTTTGTGGAAGGCTCGGGCGTGGGCCAAGGCCATCAAATTGTGGTGTGGCTCTCAAGATGTGACTACAGTTAGATAGAACATTGAAAAACAGACTATACACTCGACATGAACAGAAATGCAACACTTGTGTTTTTTCTGCCATCTTCCCTGGTCCACAAAGACCTATTTCTCTCAAATAATGTTCACAAATCTTTTACTGAACATTCATAAGTCAGAATTCATCCATCTCACAGTTGTGGCATATCAAGATGCTGATTAGACCGCTTGATTATTAATTGGCTGGCCACAATAAAAGGCTGCTCCAAAATCTGTTTTTTCATTCATTTTGTTGCAGTGTATATTAGTTTAAATTTGTCATAATAATAATAATAATGAAATAAGATAAAATGTTACATTTCCAACTGAATTATTTTTCCAGTGTATTTTGTTCTATTCATACACAGCTGCTGTGAATATTCTACAGAATATCATTTCAACTATGCTATAATATGCCAAAACTAGGGTTGTCAAATGATTAAAAATTAATTCGTTTTTAAATTAATCATGATTAATCACCATTTGCAAGTATGTTTGAAATATGCCCATT
Source organism: Dunckerocampus dactyliophorus (assembly GCF_027744805.1). Lineage (NCBI taxonomy): Eukaryota > Metazoa > Chordata > Actinopteri > Syngnathiformes > Syngnathidae > Dunckerocampus > Dunckerocampus dactyliophorus. The sequence goes on along the minus strand of NC_072823.1, from coordinate 29,137,414 downwards.
TTTACTGTATTTTATGAACAAAACGATAAATGAACAGAAAGATAAATGACAGGGCACAATTATATATATATGTGTGTGTGTGTGTGTGTGTGTGTGTGTGTGTGTGTGTGTGTGTGTGTGTGTGTGTGTGTGCGTGTATTAGCAGCTCCAAATGAACTGAAAATTTAACTCAAGCTAAAAGATAGCACACTAGTCTCTTTAATAGTAGCACAACATTTGAATCACACTTGAACCACTGTTATTACGAGCCATGGAGAGTTGCGTTCAAAGACACGCAACTTAAGTTGAATTCCTGTTTTGAGTGTAGATGTATTTTCTGAGGTTAAAATGCAACAAATTGTATTTCCGCAGTAAGGATTACGTTGTGTTACATGATAACAATAGCCCCTTATATTTCTTCTTTGTCTTTCTGTTTATTTAGAGCCCACATACAAGCATAACAAAGACATTATTGTGATTTTCAGAGTGTCCATGAAAGCATCTCACTGTCATCTAGTGACAATGAGAAAGTGGTGTTCCGAGGAGGACTAGAGGCGTGTTTGTGAGTTGGAGATACATTCAGTATATGGTGTGGGAATTGCACTGCTGTTGATGTGTTCAGGTCAGAATAAAGTTCTAAACGAGAGTGTCAGACTATGGGGGACACTACACTATGCTTCCGTCTGCCGTCATAATACATTTTTTACCACCGCTAACGCTCTATTTTTGGCAACACTAGCTAAAACATAAATATAATATTTCAGACTCTGCAGAACAAAATGAGGTCAGCAGGTCTATTACATGAAGAATAGAATATACAGTATTTTTTAAATAAATATACTGTTATTATTGGTGGATCATACTGTAACACAGGGGTCACCAACGTGGTGCCCACAGGCACCAGGTAGCCCCCCACGACCACATGAGGCGCCCGCAAGCCTGCTTTTCATTCAGGTTTTCAGTTAATAATGAAAGAACAGTAGAAAGAAATGCATTGTGAAATACAACATGTGAGTTGTGGACACCAGCATTTTGTTAATGTTCTGGTAAAACAAGCATATTTGATCTGTTTGGGTTGAAATAACGTATGACAATCATTTCTACAAAAATGAGTAGCTCGCGGCCATTTTCATTTTCTAAAAGTAGCTCTCGCAAGAAAAAACGTTGGTGACCCCTGCTTTAACACCAAAATTCCGATTCTGCCTCAAGTGTACTTGTAGAGTTGAAATATGATCAATACTATTCTTGGTTGACACTGTTAGCCAACATATAAGACCAAATACAGAGAGGGTAATAATAATAATAATAATAATAGTGTAAAAAAAACCTAGTGCAAAGAGTGTGCGCAGGTAAAAGTGACATTTTAGGCTCCTGATGATGTCGTGTGTCTTTTTGTGCGCACCATCACACTTCATCTGTTCTTCTTCACTGCATTGACATCGTTTTTTCTTCTTCATTGGTTGTTTGTCTTCCAGGATGTACTATATGTACATCTAGTTTGGATTTGAGGGAAAATAAATGTTTGTTTCAAGGTTGGCTTCCGCTCTAATGCACTCATAAATCTCCTCTCTTTATGTCTGTCTGACTGGTCTATCCGACGTTGTGCAGGATCGTGCTCTTCTCGCTGACGTCCGTGGTGATTCTGGTCATCCTCACAGACTGGATCAGCTGGGACGTGCTGAACCAAGGCTTCCTGCCCAGCGATGAGCTCTCCAGAGCCTTCCTGGCCTCCTTCATCTTGGTCTTCGACCTGCTCATTGTCATGCAGGTATGAGCGCTCTCTAGTGGCCAATTAAAAATAACCCCAAAAAAAGAAAGAAAGAGTCGAGCTGGGATGTCTCTTCTTGGCTTCTTACTCCGTCTTGTTGCCACTTCCCGTCCTCCCATCCCCCCTTCCCAATTCATCAATGAGGCAACGAGAGGGGTGTTGGATGATCTGCAGCTGCCACGGACACACACACACACACACACACACTGCATATATTCTCCTTATACATGCACACACACTGTTATTCTTCTGCACTACCCCAGCAAGACCTCCGCCATGCATGAACCCTGAGCTCCACGCTCCCTCATGAGCTGCCTTCATTTCCTTTCATGACTGAAGATGTTTTCTCACTTTCTGCACACACACACACACACACACACACACACGCACGCACGCACACACTGCTTCCCATAGGAGAGTACATCAATAAGGCTGTGGCTCATGAATATGCAAATATGTTTGTCTGGACAAAAACAACAACTATGAGAAGTTATTTCCACCAAGAGTGAGAAGTTCAGTTTGGACACCATTTTTTAAAATGTCATTGGATTTCTGTTTAATTGAGAGTTCCGAAACCATACCACGTCAGTGACGTACACCACTGCTGGTGATCATTGTAGCTTTTTAGTAGTCACGGTTAGAAATAAACACTCACACTAACCGTGTTGCAATGTCTTGCGCGGTCCACTTTGCTGCTGCGGCCCATTTTCTCGCTGCCCGCAGTCTCTTGGATGAAATTGGCTCGTTTTCTTCCATTTTGTCCTGTTCTGAAGTGGCAGCGTAAATAAGCAGTGGTGTCCAAGTGCCGCCCGGGGGCCATGTGTGCTTTTAAAAATATGATTTAAGAAGAAAACAAAAAAAAAACCAGCAGAAATTGCACAATCTGCAGCAATTTGACAAAAATAAAGCTTCTAAACTTTATCCGCTCAAGAGGAAAAAAGTTGTGGTCTAATGAGAAAAAGTCATAATTTTACAAATTGTAACATTATGAGGACAAATAATATCATTGCAGCCGCATGAAGTTGAAATATTAAAGGTTAAAGATATTTTTTTAACGTCGTAATGTTATGAGAAACAAAGTTGTAATTCCTGGAAAATGTGTCTAATAAAGTCTAAATATTATGGGAATAAAGTCATAATATTACCAAAAGAACATTAACAAGAAGAAAAAATAAAGTTTATGTAATTTAAAAAACAACAACTGTCACAACGTGATGTGTTGTGGTGTGGTGTGATACTGGATCCCGGACGCGGAGGCAGGTGAGGCTTTACAGAATTTATTATTAAGGCGATGGTGCCAACAAAAAGGTACACCGTGGAGAATTACTAAATCCAAAGTATCGGCTGAAGGCGGTGCTGCTGAACACTCAAGCAAAACTGAAACAACACTTGTCTAGAGGTAGCAGCACAGGTGATAATAATCCGGCATTCCCAGCTGTCAGTGGTCAGCCTAAGTAGAGGGCAGGAGGGGCAATCAAGCTCAGGTGCGTTCAGCAGCTCCGCCTCCAGCCAGGAACATGTGATCTGGAACAGAAGGCAAACCACAAGGAGACGGGGGCACCAAGCAAGGGCACGTGGAACGTGGCACCCAACAACAGCAGGAACGGGGGAAAAAAAACAAGGCGTTCACGGCGCTTCCCACTCTTAACGCGCGTGATCGACACAAAAGGATTTCCACCGTTCCTGTACTTGGTCAATATAGAATTTGTTGGCATATTTTTTCCACTGCAAATCATTTTGCAGGATGCAATAACACCAAATAAAACCGTCATATTCCAGTCGGATTTTGCATCCTTTCTGTTTTTTTGTTTTCCTATTTCCAGGATGAAATCGGCAACCAAGTAAAGACCAAACGTTATCCATGATAATTTATCACCACTATACCTCAATAACGTAACAATTACAACCATTTCACATACTGCTAACAGTTTCTAAATATACATAGAAAAGAAGATCCGTTTCGGAGACGGCGTCGTATAACAGATTTTTACAGAATCGTTCCCATGTGGTTCATGAACATTTTAATGGTGCGTTTCTCTGAGGAAATAACATTCATTCATTCACTGCTAACAAGTCTATAATGTTTGCGAGTAAGGAGGGCTGTCACCACGCCCCCCCGTGCTCCCCTCCATGCTGCTGTCAGTCCTCTGTGAGAAAAGACCCGTGCTCGAGTTCTCAAACTAATTAATGATCTGTTTGGATTCCTGCCTCCAAGCCAGGCTTTACTTTTTATGCTTTTTTGTGTAATTACGCTGCCGGCTAAATGTCACATGTCCTACGTGGGTGTGGGTGTGGGTGTGTGTACATATTTTCTTTTTTAGGACAATATAGTGGACTCCCCCAATCTCTGTCATGGTGCTAGAGGAATATTTAAATGCCATGCTCGTTAGCGCTACGCATGGCAGCGGCCGCCACGGCACACAAAGTCCACTGGAGGGTCTTAATTAATATCTCGGAGGGAACGTCTCAGGGCTGCTGGATGTTGTTGCCATGGCTTCATCTCTTGTCGAGAGCATGGCCTGATTTGCACAGATTGTCTGGTTGTTGCACATCTTTACATTGACTAATCCTCCTCATAAATGTTGGTGTGAAAAAGCAGTGCAGTGCAGTGGACTTCATGAATATCGAGGGACCTGTTATACTGCTCCGTGGGAATGTTCCCATGTGGAGATAATTCACTGGTCTGGACTTGTAATAGTGGGAGTGTGGGTAAACGATTCTGGCTTAATAACTCCTAACGCACTGAGGGCCACATCAGTGAAAAATGAAAGGGTACAACTTTGCCACTTTGATATTTTGTAATATATATTTTAAGAAAAACTGCATCTCAGCTTTGTCATATAGGTGAAAAAAGCCCATCATTAGTGTCAACATCGATTGTTACTGCTCAGACGCTACAGGAGTTTGAAGTCCAGGACCACAAGGCTGGCAAACAGCTTTTACCCACAGGCCATCAGGCTCCTCAACGAAGCACTCGCACACGCCGCACGCACACACTCATAGCACTTTATTTATTTATTTATTTATTTATTTATTTGTATTATTTGCTTGTATTAATGTCTCTTCTGTTGTTGTTGCTTAATTTATTGGTATATATGTTTATGTGTTTATGTTTCTTATGTTCTTATTCTTTCATTTGTTTTATTTCTTTTCTTGGGAGAATGAACAGAATAAGATTTTCATTGCATGGTATAACTGCTGTTTTACTATGCACATGACAATGAAACTCTCTTGTATCTTGTATCTTGTATCTTTTTTTCCCATTTTCTGTTGAATTTTCCAAATATTTCAACTTTCTTCTTAAATAATCTTTGTAACTTTTCTTTTGTTAATATTATGACGTTACAGCTGTCCCTCGCTACGTCGCGGTTTGAACATCGCTCCCTCACTCTATCAAGTTTTACAAATATGAATTATTTCATAAACGGTGGCTGTTTCGTCGGTAATTTCACATTGGCGAGACATGACATGACATTACCTTAACACTGCACGCAGTCAGCCATGGCACGTCCGACATGACATAGTGAAAAAAAGTTATCCTCCCATTCTGTGTGGAAGTGGTAAAATTTTGGCTTCCTTCTTCCCCACTCCATTTTAAACCCTGCTGTGTTTAAAGCGGCAGCCATCTCTTGTGACCCTGCAGTGGTGTATGTAGTAGCCTACATATTACAGTAAACAAAGAATAATAACAGTATAAAGGTGGCTATAGGGGTGTTATTTCATGTCTACAAGGCTCTAATAATGGCAAAAATATTTTTAGGTTATAAGCAGGTTTTCTATGTTCTAACTACAAAAAATATTCACCTACGGTGGTCTGGTCTGAAAAAAAAAAAAAAAGACAACTGACACAATTACAAGTTTATTCTCGTAAAATTGCGATTTTTTTTCCCCTTAGAGCAGTGGTCTCCAACCCCCGGGCCGTGGCCTGGTACCGGGCCGTGAGTCACTTGGTACCGGGCCGCACAGAAAGAAAAAATGATTTCATTTTTTTGGGATGTTTTATTTCGAAAAATGGCCGGATTCTCTCTGTTACATCGGTCTCACTTGACGCATGTCCATTGTGGGTGTGCTAACTTTATCTCATGCCGCACAGATAGACTACTACTGTATTTTTACCATTTTTCTTTCACCTCATATTTGGTGTCAAATGCTGATACTATGTGGGAATGCATAAAGGTAAGTTTTGATGACTTATTGAGTGCTAATGTGCTCATTTGTCTCAAGTTAATTCATGCTAGCACACTGCCTTTTACCACACACGTCAAACAGCCATGTAATCATCTCTCTGGAAACACTTGGCTGGAACTTGAACTGGTGGATGGTGGGTCGGCATTCATGTTGTGCTTTTAATGTGATGTTATTCATGTCTTAGTTTTACACAATACATAATAAATAAGATAAATCAGATCGCTATAATGTACGACCCCTCAGTCTGCGGGAGATTTGTGGGAACACAAGCCGGTCCGTGGGTCCAAAAAGGCTGGGGACCACTGCCTTAGAATACGACTCTTTTCTCTTAATATTTTGACTTTATTCTGGTATAATTACAGCTATTTTTTCCATTGCTGCTGCTGTTTTCATTTTAATTTTCCAGCTATTCCAACTTTCTTCTTGTAAATTTTCTTCTTCTAATTATGACTTTGTTGTCACGTTCTGTGTCTGTCGTTCTGCTGCCGCCTGTCTGCCGTGTCTTGCAGGTACCTACCGAGCCGGCTGGGACGGAGCTACCTGCGCACACCTGCACTCTATCACTTGCGGCTGGTACTTATCATGGCACTTGGACTCATTCGATGCCAGATCGTACCTCATTGCTATGTTGCTCCTCGCGCCTTCCTTGCTTAGCTATTCCCGACTGGTCCTCTTGCTGTAGAACTTTTATGAGTACTTCGCCCTGCTCGGCTATTCCAACAGCGGTTGTTACCTGTGTGTCAGCTCCTTCTGTTTTGAGAATTTCCTAGCCTTTTCCCTGCTACCTTTTGTAGTGTTTTTTGGTTATCCTTAGCATGGCTTGGCCTGTGTTTTTTTCGTTGGACTCTATTCATATTTTCATTTGTACTTTGTTCAACCCATTATTTAACTGGACATTAAAACCTTTGTTCACCACCAAGTGTCGCTCTCTGCGTTGGGAACCTAACTCTTGGCATTTGTTCCCATATTTTCCTTGATTCTTGTTACATTACAGATTTTTCCCCAACCTCATTTTCCGTAACTATATTCATTGTTTTCTTTGTCTCTCACAATACAGTATTACAAATTTAAAAAACAACATATTTTTCTCTAATATTCCAACTTTATGCTGCCAAAATACTAAAATAAAATGTTATTGTCTTGTAATTACGACTTTTCCTCGTTAGCACCTTTTTTCTCTTAATATTTTGACTTGATTCTTCTCATATTACTGCTGTTTTTTCTATTTTTGCTGTTGCTTTTTTTTTTTTGTTTTCTTGTTGAAATATATTTTTAGAATGTCATGCGGGCCTCAAATAGCCTCCGGGCTGCACTTTGGACACTCCTGATTTATTGGGTTCTGCCCCAGTAAAATGATTTTAAAGGTGTGTGTGTGTGTGTGTGTGTGTCTGTGTGTGTGTGTGTGTGTGTGTGTGTGTGTGTGTGTGTGTGTGCGCGCGCAGGACTGGGACTTCCCTCACTTTATGGATAACATGGATTTGAATCTGCCAGGCTTGCCCATCGCACATATGCAGTTCCAGCTTCCTGTCTGCAAAAAACTGTTCAAAGAGGAGTACCGTATTCACATCACCGGTAGGTTTATCATCTACTTCCAAATGTTATTTCTTTAGGACAATAAACAACCCAAGAGGGAGATGTGACACCACCAACGTCCATTGAGCATTCAGGGTAGCCTGAGGAATCCCTCAGGCTACCCTGAATGCTCAATCAATACCTTTATGTAGTTAACTCCACCATATCTCCTCACTCCCCATCCATCCAGACCGCCAGTCTGGACATGAAATTGACTCATACTGTAAATGGCTCCACACTCAGGAGCCACTAAAATGGTAGGGCTTGATAGTTGCTACAACACCTGTGAGCAACGTTCCCTCTCAGCTGCACACGTGCGCAAGTGCACACTGACCTTGTCTTCTCAGCGCACAAGAAATCCTTGCTGTGCAGCAAAATAAAATGCAACCTGAAATGTAAATAAAATCAACACATAATTTATTCGGTACCATTTTGCAATGCAACTCCATGAGTGACAGGCGACTACAAGCGATAACAACACAAAGACGAACACTGTCCAGCCAATAATGAGAGCCTGTTGGTACGTATTTACTTACGCAGCCGATCAATTATTTACCAGCGCGTTCCTTACTGTAGTACATGCCGCTGTTAGCAGGTTAGCGTATAGCTACTGGAGCAGGGGAGCTAAATGCTGCTTGCTAACCCCGTATAATAGTGAAACAAGCGGGCAGTGCCACAGCCACGCACCAAGCTAAAGTAAAAAAAAAGAAAAGTCCTCTAAGGCGTACTGGCTGTCAGAGTATGTGAGAACAAAAGAACAAGAGTTGAAAATGGATGAGATTTTTTCTTTTTCAAATGAGAGCTGCTCTGACCCAGTTTTCTGAGTGAAAAGTGTGGACTAAATAAGTGGCGTGCTTTTATTTTGATGACTGGATTTACAGGTTACAGGAAGTGTTACGCCAAGTTTGCACGAGTGATGCGGAAGGGACCAGAAGGTAGTTGTTTCTTTCAGTTGAGTTTTTTTTATTATTTTTATTTAGACAAAAGTAAACATATACAGCAAATGTATCATCACTTTCACGTACATTTCCAGGATGAAATAGGACCAGAACAGGCTGCCGCAAAACAGAAAGGAAATAAGGAAATAACAGTAGACATAATTAACAAAGTAAATGGTAAAAAAGAAAAGAAATGGAAAATGAAATGATAAACTAGGTGTTTCCTGCAAGATTTAGAGCAGGGGTGTGAAACTGGTGCCATGGAGGGCCGAGACGCTGCAGGTTTTCTTTCCAGCCAGTCACTAAAGCAGGTGATTTTAATGATCAACACCTTCAGTTTGAGGGAAGGAGCTCATCAATGAAATCACCTGCTGAAGAAACTGGTTGGACAGAAAACCTGCAGCGTCTCGGCCCTCCAGGGCACGAGTCTGACACACGTGATATAGATCATTCATTGGATGAGACCGTTCCACGGCTTGTTTTGTCTGAGGTGGACCAAAACGAAAGCTACTTTGTGAAATACGCCGTGCTGACCTTTTGAACCCACTCATATACAAAACACCACAGAATGGAAGTTGGCCTACCTCAAGTTGTCAGGTTTGTGACACTACAAGCGTGCACGTACAGAGATCCAAGGAATGCTCAGGTCGTTAGTTTGTATGCTCAGACACTTGAAAAATGAGAGGGAACATTGCCTGTGAGGTAGCTGGATTATGCCGGCAAAGGAGAAGTAAAGCTTCTGGGATGAGACTCGGCACCGCCAAATCTGAGGCCATAGTTCCAAGGGTGGATTGCACCCTTCGGATTGGGGGTGAGGTCTTCCCCAGTTGGGAAGGCTAGAGTGTGAGCAACGGATCGGCGCAGCGTCTGCAGTACCGGACCGTAGTTCTCTCAATGTAGCAGTTGTTGTTCCTCCCCTTCACCTGCAGTCGTGAGCTTTGGGTAGTGCCCAAAAGGGCAGGATCGCGGATACAAGCAACCAAAATGAGTTTCCTCCTTAGAGTGGCAGGACTCACCCTTAGAGATAGGGCGAGGAGCTCGGTCATCCGGGAGTAGCTCAGAGTAGAGTCACTGCACCTTCACATCGAGAGGAACCATTTGAGGTGGCTCGGCCATTCTCCTGGACGCCCCCCTGGTGAGGTGTTCCGGGCATGCCCAACCGGGAGGAGGCCCCGTGGCAGTCCAAGGACATGCTAGAGTGATTATGTATCATGGTTGGCAGGGGAATGCCTCAGTGTTCCCCGGTGGAACAGGAAGAGGCAACCGAGGACCGGGAAGTTTGGGCTTCCCTACAGAGACTGCTGTCCCGATCCGTACTCGGATAAGCGGTAGAGAATGGATGCATGGATGGATGGAGGAGAAATGCTCACTCACACAGATTGACAGATTTGTGAACAATATTTTCCAGCAATAGGCCTTTTATGTGAATAGAAAAAGCTTTGGATCTGCACATGAAGGATGGTAGCAAAACCAAAGTGTTGTGTTGAGCATATAATCTGTTTTGAATTTTCGGAAAATACAGTACAATGTCTTTAATTATAATTAATAATCTTTATTATTGCCTGCTTCCAATGAATGTTCATCCTCCTCCCATTGAGGTACTGTAAATATACCCCCAGTTACAATTAGAGCATATCCTGTGGGTAAGAAGACAACATCCTGTGCCTCTCCTGACAGGCAAGTGGTTCAACTACGGCATCATCTTCCTGGTTCTCATTCTGGACCTCAACATGTGGAAGAACCAGATCTTCTACTTGCCCTTCGAGTATGGTCAGTATGTGGCGCCTGACCAGAAGATCCACATCGTGAATGACCCTGACGCACCCAGGAAGTTCAACAGCAGCACACTAACATACAGTTGGCGCTTGAAGAACAAGGATCCCGCCACCCAACTCCCTTACATCAATGGAGACATGATAATGTACAGTCGCTACATTGGCGCCGGCATGAACACCAAGTTCATGGCCTTCATCCCAAGCCTTGGGGCGTTCGTCCTCTTCGGGTCATTCATCTCGCAGTTGGGGCGGTTCCAGAAAAGCGAGACCTGCCAAAAAGAACAGGACAAAAGCTACAAGAGGATGAAGAAGAAATCCCAGTCGGAATACAACAAGGAGATGGGCGCCACCCATGATGGGAAGGCTGATGCCATGACCGATAGCCTCCAACCATCGGAGACGCCTCCCTCGGCGAACTTGGCAATCAGAGCGGAAACCCGAGAGACGCACCCGAACCTCGTGATCGACCTCACGGCAGAGGAGGAACCGGATGTCATTTTTGTCGCCGAAGAACACACAAGTGATCTTTGACCCGATTCTGCAAGAGAGACGTGTAGCATTTCTATGAACATTTTCCAACCAAAACTATTCTGATATCACACAGCCAATCTTTTCAATAACTCGCTTTTCATCATTTCTCTACTTCTACTTTGGTGCCTTTCCTCCAGACCTGTTGCAGATCCCCACGGCCCATTCGGGAGGCGACAGTCGTGCCTTGAAATTTCACAGTCTATTCATTCTACGGTTGCACTACACTGGAAGATGTCCTGTTTATAACCTGCTGCATTTATCTGACCTATTTATAGCAACGTATCCTCCGATTTCAGCGTCAACATTAAATGACGTGAAATTTTCTACACCTTTGTTTGACATAAAAGCAGACCACTCTCAACTGGACGTGGAACAGTCCAGGAAACGTTGAAATTTGACATGAAAGTCCATCAAATGGGAAATAGGTCAATAGAGTTTTGGCAGTGATTCATACGTTGTTTCCCTAGCATTGCTACCTCAGTGCTCATGTTGTAAGCTCCTCCTTGACATTGTCATGACAATGAAAACGACTTTTCCTAATTTCCCACAACGTTTGATTCAGTTGAAAACATTGTCAACGTTGTCTTTTGCATGTATTTGATTTGCTTTTTCAATAAAAGTATCTTGTCTTCTGGGATGCATGATTTTTTTTAATACCAATACTGATAACCGATACATTTTTATATCTGTTATTTTCGACATTTAGATTCAGCTGCCGTTTGTGCACACCTGAAGGTAAGAAGGACTCAAACAAAGTTGGATACCTGTAGATTTGTCCTATTCAAATATCATGACATCACTACTATTACCAAAACAAAACAGAAAAGCAGAAGTACAAATCACGGCTCCAAGGGTGCACTAGCAAAATGTAACGATGGGAAAGGGCTGGTAATCCACGCCATCATTTCCATGATGAAATCACAGATCCCTCGTTCGCCCTTGGGTCGTCTCTCGCAAACTCTTTGCGCTTTTCCACCGCTGTGGCGATAGGAGCAAGCCCCGGGTGGCGTAGCGATGCTGGCGTTTCACGTGGATAAGTTGGATGTGTGAAGTGCGATGTTTTTTTTTTCCCTCACCGCGGAACATTTTGGTGCAACTCGCACGTAAAATGTCTTCAGCTGCGAACGTTTGTTTTAGGTTTGGGAACATTAAACTGATGCGACTGGATATCCCGTTTGACAAGCGAGCGAAGCGGTTGGACCAGCCATAAAGATATCGTTTTGAAAGCACCATATTTTGATTGGTTTGATTGTTACGTGTGGGTAGGCGCTGGACCCCAGATGCAGAGGCAGGTGTGCAGGTAAGCAAGTCTTTTAATAACGTCTCTTAAATGGAGCAAAAGGCGATGGTGCGTGAGGAAAAGGCAGGACACAAAAGCACCATGAAGACCTGACTTGGAGGAGACCGGAGCTTTCCTTCTGGAGAGCCAGGAGCGCTGGGCGCACACTCTGGGAAGACGCCGGGAACAGTTTAGTCCACAGGAGGGAAAGAACACAGTAGTTCCTCTAAACTGCAAAGAGGGTGTAGACAGAACAGTCCGTATGTGCGGCACAAACCATAAAGAATAATCCAGCGTCTCCCAGGTAGTCCGTGCACCTCCAGCCGGGAAAGTACACACCCAGGAGAAGGCAGGAAGTGCAGAGGGCACGGCAGAGAGCAAACTGCGGCATTGATGTGATCTCTATTTCTTTTTTTTCTGTAAAAGCTGGGAGGTAAATTCAAGAGAGTTTTATTGTCATGTGCATCGTAAAATGGTCATTTCTTTACAATATTGTCATTTTTTGCAATCCTGTTTTTGTGGGTTTTATGAGCTGGAAGCCCAAATTATAAAAAATAAAAAGAAATACTTGACATTGTTTAAATTGTGTGCCCTGAGTCTATAATCTAAGAACGTTTAACTGGAATTATGGAAATAAACATTTCCATGATATTCACATTTTTGGAAAGGGTCTATATTGATCAAAAATTCACCTTTTCCAACGAAAATTCTCCACATTACAGCGAAATTGCTCTTAATTTGTGGAAATTTCTGCCCCAAATTTTTGCTGCTTTTACAAGCCTCCTGATTTCCCAAGAAGTACCATTTTTTGTTGTCTGAATGTGCAAAAAAAACAACTCTTGACAAATGTTTGTCATCTTCGATTAGAAACACGCTCAAGAAAGACAAGGTGTGTCTTTTAAGTCCAAACAGTAACTGAAGTATTGCGTTACTGGCAATAGTGAATCTTTGTCTTTCCTCATTTTTGAGCTGAGAGCTCCAAGTTGCATTTGCATACGTTGCACGCCACTTTAGGAGGAAGTGCTCTAATTTAATAACAGCCGTATTACTCAGACCAAAGTGCAATAATAGGATTTGCCTTTGCATTTGTCCAAATTCTAATATGCTCAGTGCACGACGACACTATAATATTCCCGAATAAATTTCCATGTAACTATTAAAAAACCCCAAAGGAAAATCAATCTGTGGTCAGCAAGAGTGAAAGATTGTGGAGACAGCTGATTAAATACCGATTTTAGTGGTAAAAGCTTTTCTTCCTTTTTAACTCCATTTATAATAATTGTGTCGTTTCCACATGAAGTCATTCCAGTCAAGGATGCGTTGTCATTTGAAAACTACGGTTGGGTGTCATTTTCATATCCGATAGCGGTGCCAAATTGGTACTAAAAAGAAAATAAGGGAAAAAAATACTGATTTTGTCCAAAGACGATACAAGTTGAACAAACTAGTACTTGAAGTACTTAAATAATGTACATAAAGTGATCTTTAAGTGGTAAATTCAATATATGCTCCACCACACACTGTCCATAAAAACTATTAATTGTAGCTAGGGGCGCTCCGATCGATCAGCCACCGATCAGTATCGGCTTCTGTGAAAAAGCAGGTATCGGCATATGCCGATATTTGCTTTATAGCGCCGATCAGCTACGCCCCCATTGCAGCATCCAGCCTATAGCGACCGTCTCCTGCCCACTTTCCCTTCACAAAGCCAAAAACAAACATGTCTGCCGTTGTGAGAGTTACATAAGTTTCGCAACCTGCATGAAAAATGTCTCGCTAAAAACCTTTGGTTTGGTGCGGCATATGGGGGGCAGGGTGCGGTGAGTTTTTGAAGCTCGCCATGTGATCATCGGTCGGGTGGCGGCTAATGTAGCCGTGTGCGTGTAGCAGTCGGAGGTCTAAGGTGGATAGCCCGAAAAGTGGTTGGATGAATGGAGGAATCCGGGTTCGTGTGCTGTTTGCTCTCGTATCGAATTTCCGTAAAGAAGCCGCCTGAACCTCTTGAGTTTCACCAGTGATTTTGAAAAAGTAAGTCAAATATGATTTTGTCTAAATTGAATGCTTCCCCATTCATATCAGATAGCCCAGGGGTCACCAGCGTGGGGCCCGCGGGCACCAGGTAGCCCCCCACGACCACATGAGGCGCCCGCAAGCCTGCTTTTCATTCAGGTGTTCAGTTAATAATGAAAGAAGAGTAGAAAGAAATGCATTCTGAAATACAACATGTGAGTTGTGGACACCAGCATTTTGTTCATGTTCTGGTAAAACAAGCATGTTTGCTTTGTATAAATGTCACCAAAATGAGTAGCTCTTGGCCATTTTCATTTTGTAAAAGTAGCTCTCACAAGAAAAAACATTGGTGACCACGTGTACATTTGAAAATGTACACGTGATCGGTTTCAGTATCGGTATTGTCTGATTTCACTCATGGATGATTGGTATCGGTACTGGCAGCATAGATCCCTGATTGGCGCATCCCTAAAAGTAACTTATTTTATCACAGAAATGAGGTGCTGATACTACTTTTTTGGTTCTGGTTCTTGCCACTGCCGTTGCGGTACCGACTTCGGGTACGCATCCCTACATCGCTTCCTGTTTTGCGTCTTTGCGCGCTGTATTCAAGATGTAAGGCCGTACGAAATGCATTTGATTTTTTCCCAAATTCCGTTTCTATTTTTTATAATTTTTTTTTTTTTACCTTTACACTTATTTTACCACCATAGAGTGTGCTTTTTGAGTTAGTGAATAACACGCCTTTCATCAGAACAAATATAATAAATCCTTACACTTACTGATGCAATACAATCAATGAGCAAGCTTGCCAAGGATGTGAGAAATGGATGTAGCCTGGCTAACCTTTCTAATGGGATGTCAGCCTCTGCACACATTACTGCAAAGACTTTAATGCCCGTGCTTGTGGTTAAGGAAGATGTAGTCCAATTGCGTTACGAATGTAAGCTATTTTTATGACACTTTTATTGTATTTACACAAATAGACATGATGTGGCAAACAGTGCTCGGACACGTGTTGTGTGTCACATCTTTTTTCACTCACAACACTCACAAACACACTCATCCAGCCCGAATCGCACACACTTAGCCACACTAGCATGCTCTGCTAAACTACGCTGACCCGTAAGAGAGGAGTTTCCAGTGTTTTAGGCTGCCGTTTCGACATGTTTAGTTCAGGAGGGGGCGGTTAGTGAGAAATGAAGGAAAACATCAATTTGAACAAACATGAAAAAAACTGCTGGATCTTCACCTTTATCAGATTACAGTAACCCCTCGTTGATGGCGGTTAATTGGTTCCAAACCTGAGTGAATTTCTGAGAAGTAGGATTCCTTGTTTGTAAATGGAATATTTTCATAGTTAGTGCATAGAAAACCTGTTCGTATTTATTATTTTATTTTTGTTAGTTCATATTTATGAACTAACATTATTCGAGCCCTCTAGACATGGAATAACACCCCTATACTCACCTTTATACGCCTATTACCTAATATAGTAGACATAATAACAGACAATAAGACATAAATTGGACATAATATAGACTTACACATGTTAGCGCTGGGAAAGTTCCTTTTTGTTCTGTACTGCGGTGGCTTATTGTCTCATCAATGTAACACGACTGACATCAGGTGACCAGTGGAGCATGCTACATGTCATTAACCTCTTTGAGCCGGAAGGCAAAGCTCTCAATTTAGCGGTCAATCTATGTTCCCACCCTCACCTATGGTCATGAGCTTTGGGTTGTGACCGCAAGAACGAGATCGAGGATACAAGCGGCTGAAATGAGTTTCCTTCGTAGGGTGGCAGGACTCACCCTAAGAGACAGGGCGAGGAGCTCGGTCATCCGGGAGGAGCTCAGAGTCGAGCCGCTGCACATCGAGAGGAACCAATTGAGGAGTCTCGGGCATCTAGTCAGGATGCTTCCTGGACGCCTCCCTGGTGAGGTGTTCCGGGCATGCCCAGCTGGGAGAAGGCCCCGGGGCAGACCTAGGAGGAGAATGGCCTGGTGGTGGAAGAGGTGGCCGGGGACTGGGAAGTCTGGGCTTCCGTACTGAAACTGCTGCCCCCGTGACTCGGAACCACATAAGCGGAGGAAAATGGATTGGAATGGAATACAAGGGAGGCACCTTCTCTGTCCTGCTTTGTGACATCTTCCAGGCAATTTCTTCGCAAAAACATTGAAAATACAGAAAAGTGTGTCTGAATCCCAATCCAAACATTTCATTCTCTACAACTGCACGACATCAACACTTTATTAGATTCTCTGGCCCGGACCTCCATTCAGGAAAACTAAAATAATAACCTGCATCAGGGGTCACCAGCATGGTGCCTGCGGGCACCAGGTAGCCCCCCACGACCACATGAGGTGCCCGCAAGCCTGCTTTTCATTGAGGTTTTCAGTTAATAATGAAAGAACAGTAGAAAGAAATGCATTCTAAAATACAACATGTGAGTTGTGGACACCAGCATTTTGTTCATGTTCTGGTAAAACAAGCATATTCGCTTTGTTTGGGTTTAAGATAAGCTCTGAAAATAAATGTTACAAAAATGAGTAGCACTTGGCCATTTTCATTTTGTAAAAGTAGCTCTCACAAGGAAAAACGTTGGTGAGCCCTGACCTATATCATAGCCTTCTAATGTCCCAAGTATTGCCATGAACAATCTTTTCATGTGTACAAATCAAGAAAATAAATCGAGAAACGTGGTCATCATGAATCCAAACCTATTTGACCACCAAACTAGCGTAACCTGCTTGAACCACCTCATAGCTCATTAGCTGATTAAAACACACCATTTATTAGCTTAGAAGTTGTTAAAATGCAAATTACTCACTGCATGCGAAGAAGCTGTAGGACTTTCTGTCAGTAAGCAATCCATACCCGGAACGCAATTGGTTCTACGCGTGTGCGAGGACTACGTCACTTCCTCCTTTAGCAAATTTTTATGACAGTGCTTCTGCGACGTCACATGCTGTGGTTATCATTTATTAAATGTATGAACATAAATGGTCAATAACCATACGTCATATATGTAATATATTGAGAGGTTTTTATATGTGACTCTCGTTAAAAGACTTCGTTAGCATGCGGATGTTTCTATCGGCTTAAGACCGCCACCAAGACTGAGCTACTGTACGTATAAACTTACGCTATGAATGTAGCGCAGACGTAAACGTCATATCGTTAGTATAACATACATGAATAAATGGAATAAAACGCATAAAATGCAGTGTTATTTCAATGTAAAGTGCACTGAGCAAACTCAGTTTCACTGGGGGCCAGTGGAGGTAGAGTCTGGGTGAGGCTGGGCCGCATCCCGTATTGGGAGTGGGGCTGGGAATCTCAGGGTACCTGACGATACAACGCAACTGACAATACATCCATGTGATAACACCACTGTTAGCTCAGTGTGGGTGTTTACTTGCCCCTGGAAGTGTGTCCGTAACACTGAGCTTGCCCGGATGTTGCGGGCTGCAGTCACACGGCTCTTTGATGTCCAGTCGCGGGCCGCAAGATACGATTTGGTGGGCCGCAAATGGCCCGCGGACCGCGCGTTTGAGACCGCTGATCTAGAGGATTCATCTAAATGAGGAAATACCATCCATCCAATCATATCTTCCTAGCAAATGCTTTTGTGTGTTTTTTCATTGGCAAAAAAAATAAGTGAACAAAGAAAAGACGGCTTTTAAACTGTCCGCTTGCACCATATGATATAAGGATATGATGTAAGAAAAAAAAAGACTGATTATGTTGTCATTTCTCAAATTCCTATTTATCTTAACGTTATTGGGAGTGGAGGGGGTCGTATATTGCCTGCTGCTGTAAAACAGATGGACTGACGGCGTGGATTACACATGCCTTACATGTGACTGCTGTGATGTACACGCGTTCTGCACATGCATAGAACCCAGTTGAACCGATTACGTTCCGGGTACGTATTGCGTAGCGGCACTTGACAGATGCGTTAGCTGCTTTGCTAGCTATACTAGCGAGCCACGCGCACCCGGGTGGGCTGTTGTGTGTATTGCAGCAGCAGCCGTGGAGGTAATAAAAAAGAAATCAAATTAAATACTGTCGAAAGGGGCTCACACATAGTATACGATCAGCCGAAGGCCAGCCAGCACCAGCAGCCAGACACGGCCACAGAATGTAGCCAAAACAACTAAGTGTAAACAAACGCCTGCTGGCTTCGTCAAGGAATCCGGGATGAAGTTATCTTTGGAAAGACTGGCGCCATTGGTCTGGGGAACACAATCATAAAAAGGCGGACGAGGGGCGAGTTCGGGAGCCTCTCTCGTTCAGCTGGTATGGAGGAGCAGGGGACAGGTGCGTGATTTATTCTCAATACAAATTTTACACTTAATCTGGTGTGTGAGTCTTCTTTCCTTCTCATGACTGGAGATTAACGAGCATGTAAGGGGGGGGGTGTGAAATTGGCTTAATTACTTTTTGAAAGTGGTCCTTTGACCTTTGGTAGCTTCATCTCCAACAATAAGGTGTCGTCTCCCTTTATTGTATTTAATTGAATATCTCCACATTTTGTCGTCACCATAAGGCTAATGCAGTCATGAATAAAGTCTTAGTCAAATTAAAACTCAAGAAATGTTTTCGCCAATGCAACGCAAAATGACAGGACTGTTTTTCAGGATCTACTGGAAAAATGCAAAGATCTGTCACGCCCTGTTTGTGTACCTGCGTGACAGTTCATGTCATGCTCCCTTTTTATGCCTTACTTCCTGTTGTTAGGCACTCATTTTGGTGGTTCTTCCTATTTTGGGGGGAATGCAAATCAAAGATCCTCTATTAAACAGGAGCACCTGCTGTTTTTAAAGACCTACTGAAAACAACTACAGAAAATACTAGTCAAAGATCCTCTATATGCCAGGAGACCTACAGTACAGCAAAAAAACAAATAAACTGTAGTCAAAAGTCGTCCATGTGACAGGAGCACGCTGCTGCTTGTAAACATGTATTGCAAAAACACCAGTCAAAGATCCTCCAATGACAGGAGTGCGCTGCTGTTTTTTTTTTAACCTACTGCAAAAGAGCTAGTCAAAAATCAGCTCTGCTGTTTTTAAGAGCTTTGCTGGGTTTTTTTTAGAATCCACTTTACTGCAAAAAATGCTCGTCAAAGACCCTTCATATGACTGCCGTGATCTGCTGTTTTTAAGGACCTACAGGTACTTCAAAACTGCAAGTCAAATATGACGATTTGCTGTTTTTGAGGATCTACTGCAAATACGCTGTTCAAAAATCTTTTATATGCCAAAAATATTTATTTCATGTACGCGTTAACAACCAGTTTAACGACTTCATGACCTTTTCATTTATTATGCCAGCATTTTAGATATTTTTAATGAGTTATTTGTTTATTATTATTATTTTTTGCTGCAAATTACAACAAATAAATAAAAAAACAAACTCCATGTGATTTAGTTGATTTAGGAATAAACCGTATAAGAAAAGTTTCAGTACTTGTCAACTCAAAATGTATTCTTTCTTCCAACAGAATATGAAATCCATATTTAAACAGTAAGAATACATTCCTATCTCTTTTTGACTGAATTCAAATAAACAACATCAAATATGCATCCAATAAACAAACAAATCCCACCAAGAGGTGTTAAATGTAAATGGAAATACTTTATTTCACTATTCCACAATAACAAGCTTGGAAAAACCAAAAAGTGGAATAAAAAGCTACGAAGCACCACATAATACTGACTGAACACTGCTAAGTGTGGCAAAGGAACGCTAACAGGTCTCACAGTCCGAAGGGTAAACTCAGCAACACTATCGTCTTTTACACTCCAATCAATTAGCAAAGAACATAAAGTCATGCCAGTTAATATTCATATGTTACAAGCTCATGTGGGGTGGATGAGAGACCAAACAAAGCGCCAAGTCCATCATCATCATCATCATCATCATCATCACATTAGCTACCTTACATGTTTGGTAGAAAGAAGAGAAAAAGAAACGTTGGTGTTTTCATGAATGGGACCAAACCTGCTGGCATTTACAATAAAAACAATCAAACGTGACTCCGTATGAAGGATCCTGATAAGAAGAAGAAGACGAGGAGGACGCCTCCGTGCGGCCCAAACAATCCTGACGAGCCGCACCTTGACGAGATCAGTGAGGAGACGGCGATGGAGGCGGGGTTGATTTTTTTGTTTTGTATTTTGCATGGGGAGGAATGCTGTACAGGTGCCACCCCTAAAGGCACATGGGGTCCACTGAGCAACAGATGTGTCCGTTCTGTCAACGAGAAAGCAGATGGAGTTGCACAAAAAGTGGACGTCTCTTCTCTTTATGTACCGTGGAACCTCCAAAGTCTAACACCACGGCCGCCTGTTGCTAGGCAGAATTCATGTGAAAGGCGGATGGAACGCAGAAATCTGATGCTTAGCCGCAGTTGTACGTGATGTCATGTGGGACTTCAGCTTTTTTGGATTTTTTCATGTGTCACCACAGTGTGTACCAGTCAATGCAAAGAGGAAAACTGTGACGGTAACCATAGAACAGGAAATGTAACTTTTTTATGATGAAAGTTAAGTGGCACGCTCTGTCCTGGCTGCTAAAAACAATATGTCTACCGTTTGTTGACAAATAATATGTATAGAAAGTCAGCTCTGTTTACACTTAATATGAAATGAAGACAGTCTCCTCCCAGACTGCACAAGCAGTCCAAGATTGTATATATGACAGGAGTGCTGTTTTTTTAAGAACCTATTGCAAAATCCACTAATCATAGATCCTCTATATGAGTGGAGGGCCCTGCTGTTTTTTAGAAACTATACTGCATAAAGGCTCGTCAAAGATCCTCCAATGACAGGAGTGCTTTGCTGTTTTGAATAACCTACTTCAAAAACACTATTTAAAGATCATCTATATAAAAGGAGTGCTCTGCTTGTCACGATCCAGGAGTTAGCCTGGAGTTAGCCTGGAGTTAGCCTGCGTGACGGTTTAGTTTGTTTCCACTTTTATGCCTTAGTTCCTGTCTTATGCTCTTATTTTGGGAGTGCTTCCTGTTTTGCCTGGTTTGTGTCCGCCTGCTTTGCTTTCTCCTTTATCACTTGCACCTGTTGCTAATTTGAGTTCTTCTATTTAGTTCAGTGGTGTTGCATTGTTAGTGAAAGCCCGCCACGTCTTTCTTGAGCTGCTGCCATCATTAAAAGATACGCTTTTTCCTGCAATTGGTTCCTGTTTTCTGCATACTGGCGTCATCGCCACAACGCCAAAGCCAAGACGTGACAGACTTACTGCAAAAACGTTAGTCAAAGATCCTCTATATGACAGGAGCGTGGTGCTGTTTTCAGGGACCTACTGCAAAAACGTTAGTCAAAGATCCTCTATATTACAGGACCACTTTGGTGTTTTTAATAACTTACTACCAAAAATCAAAGATCCTCTATATGACAGGAGTGCTTTGCTGTTTGTGGGGACCTACAACAAAAATGCCAATCAAAGATCCTCTATATAACACGACCTCTCTGCTGCTTTTAAGAACCTACTTCGAAAACGCTAATCAAAGATCCTCTATAAAACGGCAGTGCTCTTCTGTTCGTAAGGACTTATTGCAAAAACGCTAGCCAAAGATCCTCTATAGTACAGGACCGCTCTGCTGCTTTTCAGAACTTACTGCAAAAAGGCTAATCAAAGATCTTCTATATGACAGGAGAGCTTTACTGTTTTTAATAACCTACTTCATAAACCAAATCAAAGATCATCTATATAAAAAGGGGTGTTCTGCTGTTTGTAAGGACTTACTACAAGAACAGTAATCAAAGATCTTCTATATGACAGGAGTGCTCTGCAGTGCTGTTGTTCATTCATCAGTTCCTGTTAACTACAGACTATGTGTGGGGTCTGCTGGTACCTTGCACTGGCACAGGGTGCACTCGGTGCCGTGCTTGATCCAGGAGGAGCCGCTGAAGCGTGAGATGTGGTGCTCGTCGCTGCACGTCTTGGTGATGTCGTTGCGGATGGTGTCCGCCAAGCAGGGGTCGCTGACGCACCGGGGGCAGCACTCGCCCTCGGGCACTACCGTGAACTCGCAGTCGACGGGCGGGCACGACAGCGGCCAGCAGTCCACCTGCCCCTGCTGGTGGGAAATGAAGCATTACTCCATTGTTCATTCTTTAAATAGGACTTACAAAGGGATGTTCTGAACTCCTGCTTCAATGCCAGTGTGCTATTAACCAGAGTAATGCTGCATAAAGACGACTTTTTTTGTTTTTTTTTACATTTTCCTTCTTATCACAGTGATGAAAATATGCCCCAGTGAGTACTGCACTAGTTTTTGATGCAGTCTTCATGTCGGACTGCAGGTTCACGGCTGGCGAGGCACTGACTTTTTTAAAATTCTTGTGCTCTGATCAACGCAAACACAGGTCTCTCATTACGAGGAGATCAAGAAAAAAAAAGAGATTACAGCAATCCCTCGCCACTTTGCGCTTCCAATTTCGCGGCGCCACTCTGTTGCGGTTTTTCTGAAATATATTAATTAAGGCTGTCAATCGCTTAAAATATTTAATCGCAATGAATCACATTTTGTCCGTAGTTAACTCATAATTAATCGCACTGAATCACAGATAGAAATAAGTTTTTATCTATAATACATACGGATGCAAATCTCTCAAATGGTAAACCATTTGATACGCAACTACAACAATAACTATAGCACATTTTATGTAAAGGGATGTCAAATTTGGAATTATTTTATTCAAAAAATAATATACAGTTGGAAATCCCATATTTTTGCGTCTTTAATGCTAGCGACGTTTGTTCCACTTTGTTTGACGGTCCTTGAACTTTGTCCCACGCTGCACAGATGGACTACTATACTGTATTTTTACCCTTTTTCTTTCGCCTCATGTCTGCTCCCAAATGCTGATACTATGTGGGAATGCATAAAGGTAAGATTTGAGGACCTTCTTGAGTGCTAATGTGCACATTTGTGGTACACAACATCAGAAGAACAAGTGGTGGATGGTGGGTCTGTATTCATTTTGTGCTTTTCGTTTGATGTTGTCATCATCATGACATTACTAGTACCACATCACTACGACCAGGAGAACCACAGTATAGAGTGGAGGAGCCACCTGCTGAGGCCCAGCAAAGTGCACTATATTCGGGTACACGCTTCGAGCAGCCAATGTGACGCCACTGGGGTCTCTGGCAAACCTTTTGGACTTTTCAAACGCCGCAGCACCGGTGCTTCAGATGGCTGATAAGGTTTTTATGTGCTAGAGGGATGTTTTTTCCCATTTGGCACAAGGTCCTTCCGCTTAAAGTGAACAATACAGGCAGGGGGGAAAAGGAGCGCTTGATTTGCTCACCCATACAAGATGCGGGTAATCTTGCCTCACTGGAGCCTTTTTTTTAAATCATCGGTTATCAGACCTATTTTTAATGTTATCGGGTTTATTGGTATGATGTCATACTTCCCTGATATTGGCCTGATAATTATCGGCACGATAATTACCGTGCACCCCTAATTAATATGATTGAAAATGTTCATGCCGTTAACCCAGCAAATTTTGGGCAGTTTATCTAAGTACAGTCAAACCTGTCTTAGCGGCCACCTTTATAGAATGGCCACCTGCCTATAGCAGCCACAGAAAAATCCCCCCCAGAAATTTACATGTTATAGACCCTGTGTATAGCAGTCCAACGCAGCCAGCGGCCACCCATTTTGTCTCCCTTGGTCAATATCTGACTGCATATAGCGGCCAAATTACCAACTCAAGTAGAAGCTTCATGCACGAAAAAGTTTTGTTTTTCAATCAGTGAAGCCGTCGTGTGTAGACTTTAATTACTGAGTCCTAGCTCAGTCACAATCATTCACAAGATCCACACAAACTGTCAGTTGTTCCACATAAAAAAGCCGTCTTCTTTTGAGCTTGCTATTTCCTGGTCAAACATGTAACTTTAAGCCAAAACCAAAACATTACCGCAAATTAGGCTGGGAACAGGACGTGCTCCCAGCGACGCTACAATAAAAAAAAAAAAAAAACATACGCCAGCATGCATGCGGCAGCGGGAGCAAAACTGAGTTTGGTTGTACTTAATTGAAGTATTTTAGAATGTACTCACGTTATTTTTCATCAATCCTCATCCACAAATCCATCAAAGTCCTCATCTTCTGTATTCGACACAAACAAAGCCGTCTTCTTTTCCGTTCGCTACTAGTCTGTTAACTTGTCAGTGTTATTCAGCTCCGAAGCAAAGAAGGAAACTTCTCCTGTTTCTTCTGCCAACTTTATTTATTGAACGCGGCCACCAGACAGCAGCTCAGAACACACACACATCTCTCAGCATCGTCTCTCCTTCCTGCTTGCCCACAAGGCAAAGGTTAAACAAGCCCCACTATATAGCTGTCCAGCCAATGCCTGTAAGAAATGACACCGTTTATTTCCTGGTGTGCACTGGTCAATACCGTAATGCCGCCTGTTGTGGGGAAGGAGAGACTCACGTCGCCGATGCACTTTAATGGCTTTATTAACAGCGGAGAACACTGCAGGGCTTTACATCCACGCCAACATAAACACACTTCCCAACTCTCTCCAAACTCACAGCTAGCACTGAGCCTAGCTCTCCTGCTCGGGACGCCCACCGTCACTTCCCGTCACTTCCTGATGAACTAAAGCTGTAATGACACACTGCCGTATAAAAAGTAAAATATATAAAACAAGCGTAAGACATTACTAGCACAGCTTTGTTCTGTGGGTGGTGGATATATTCTATCAGTTATTATTAAGCCTCTAGCTTCCTTTTAGTAAGTAAAAACCTTGGCTATGATTGCACTACATTGTCATGTAGACCTACAAAGTACACTTGGAAGAACAAGAGGTGAATAAATTTATTGCAACTGATGTGAAACTGATGAGGGGTAGGATTAAATAAGCTTTGCTTCTTCCTACTCCTTTTTGGACATGCAAAATTGTGAATTGTACTATGTGATGTGCTACTGTTTGACTCATGCATGTTCAGGATTAAAACCATGAACCATGATAATAACAAGCCTAGAAGTGCTGTACAACTTGTATCCGCAGTCCGCAGTGCCCTCTACTGGTCAACATTATTATTCTTTTTTTCCCTTTTCTTTTTTTTTCCTCTACTGGTCAACATTCAAACTGGACGCCAACCTGTCTATAGAGGCCACCTGTCTATAGCGGCCACTTTTGCAGACTCCCTCTAGTGGCCGCTATAGACAGGTTTGACTGGAGTGCAGCTGATCCGGTCAGGCTGCAGAACCAAACAGCTCAGTCTGGAAGACGCCAAGCAGCACGATGGCCCTCTCCATTGGAAATTTCAGTACAAAAACCCCCATGACGGAACAGTCGAAGTATTATGCACACTCCACAGGAAGGAGTTTTCGGGAATTCTGCTACTACTTTGGCTAATGTGTCGCCAAGTTTGCAACAAACCACCCTCACAGAACGTCGGGGCCTCAGTAAGTGTCCATCGGACAAACTGACTGAATAACAAAAAAAAAAAAAAAAAAAAGAAATTGCATGTGGTCCATGCAGGCACTTCCTGCGAAATGTCGGGGCCTTGGTTTCACATGACGACACAGGGAGGCGGCAGCCATCCATCCCGGAACAAGATGCTGAGCGTGGACCAGCGGGCTTTACCAGAGCAGGTGTGAAGGGGTCCGAGGTCCATTTCACTTCTCACGCTCACAGCGGTGTCCTAAACCGTCTTTACGCGAGTGTCTCTGCGCACTTTGCAGTCTGCACGTTAGCTTCTGCTCGCGTCAACACGTGCTGCGCCTCCGGTGGTTTTCACATTCTGCTATAGTGACTCGCTGTGGGACGTCTACAAGTCAACGCTTGGGTTCTCGCCCCGCATCTGAACAGCAGCCAACACTCGATGGACATGTCATTAGGTACACCAGCACAATGTAAAGTGAGCATTATTAACTTTATTAGGCAGAATTGTGTTGTATCCCTGTGCCTAATGAAGTGTCCGGTCAGTGTACATTTTTATTTAAGTAAATAAAATAGTCAATAAAATAATAAAACTAGCTTCTGCCGAAACTGGCCCACGGGCCACACTTTGGACGCCCCGGGCCTACATCTTAGCTTTGTGTTCCCGGTGACAGACACTCTTGTATTTCTTCCTTTCACCTTATCATTCTTTGCTATTGTTATTATTATTATTATTATTATTATTAGTTAGTATGTTAGTCCTTCATTGCAATAAGTGTTGCAGAGAAGCAGCAAAAAAACAAACAAAAATAGTGAAAGAAAAAGCAATTAACTCTTTGATGTCTGCCAAAGTTGGCTCTCGTGAGTTACGGCGCCGCCTCGCGCCATGTTGAGCTTGACGATGGTCTGAGTGTCCGAGTTTTGTGCGACTTCACAAGCGTGTTCTGTGGCTCCAGAGATAAAATGGACAGCTTGGTAGATATTTTAATAGGTAGTTTACACAAAATGCTGGCGTCTGCTAAACTCGGCTCTAGTGAGTTACGGAGAGGTCACAGAACATGTCGCGTGTGACAACGGCATGAAGGTTCAAGTTTTGTGTGACTTTAGAATCATGTTTTGTGGCTCCAAAGACAAAAATAGGCAGATATTTTCACTCAAAAGTTCAGTCAAAATACTAACGTCTGCAAAAGCTGGTTCTAGTGAGTTATGGTGGGGTCCGCAGCATGTTGCGCGTGTCAACTGTCTGAGTGTCTATGTTTTGTGTGACTTTAGAAGCATGTTTTGTGGGCCCATACACAAAATGGACAGACGTAGTCCATTTTATTATACTTGTTAAATACAGTAGTTGACGCAGAATGCTGATTTCTAGTAAACTCAGTGCTAGTGCGTTGCGCTGAGGTCTTGCACCATGCCATGTGTGACGACGGTTTGAGCATACGTGTTTTGTGAGACTTTGGAAGTACGTTTTGTGTCTCATTAGACAAAAATGGTCAGCTTGGTAGATATTTTAATAGATAATTCACGCAAAATGTTGATGTCCGCTAAACTCTGCTCTAGTCAGTTACGGTGAGGTCTTGCACCATGCCATGTGTGACGACGGTCTGAGCATTCAAATGTTGTGCGACTTGAAAAGCATGTTTTTAGTCCATAATGGACAGCTTGGTAGATATTTAAATAATTTACCCAAAATGCTGATGTATGCTAAACTCAGCTCTACTGAGTTACAGTGAGCTCTTGCATCATGCCATGCGTGACGATGGTCTGAGCGTCCATGTTTTGTGAGACTTTGAAAGCATGTTTTGTGGCCCAACAGACAAAATAGACAGACATTTTAATAAATACTTTAAGCAAGATGCAAAAAAAATCTCCGTAACAGTCCTGTAATCGCAGCTGCTGTCTCAGCACTATGATCCTCCGCTTCATTAGGCACAAACACATACTTGTACTTCTATTTTGTAATCCCAAAAGAATCTGATCTTCAGTCGGGAAAATCATCAAAGAGCTAAACTGGAAGACGCCATTGTGGTTTGCAGGGGCCACTTTGGGGGGCATTTGAGCCATTTCCAGTGTAATTCCAGTGTGGGCCGTGTTTCATTTTATCAGTGGAATATGCTGCTGGCCAGTAAAAAACAAGCTGTGGGACACAAATGGACCGCACTTTGGCCCCCCTGGTGTAGCTGAAAGAAGAACAAGCGCTCCCACAGTGGAAATGATTCGTGCGTCATTGAACAGACGCACTAATGTGGGTGCGTCGCAGCCGGGACACGGTGGCGTGTAAAGCGTGACTTTGGCATTTACGTCTCCGAGGTGACATGTAGCAGCGCGCAGATTTATTGGGAATCGCTTATTGGCTGCCTCCGCACTGTTTGAACAACAGCAGAAGCGGAAACCAGGCGCAGGAAAAAGCGTGCGTGGAAGATTCATATGCCGGAGAAACAGACTGCAAGGTACACCCTCCTACACGCACACACTTCTTCCTGCTCTGTTGACCTTGAAAGAATCCCTCAGAAAAAATGTTTGGCTCCATCAAAGCAGGCGACGGCACAAAAGGTCATTTGAATTCTTGTTACATCTCACTAATGACTTACTCTTTCAGTTCTGACGGAGAGAGAAGAAAACTCATCTTTAGTTTCTTCTCCTTCAACGCTCACCATTCCATTCACAACCTTTCCCTACCGAGCATTTCCATGGAGACCAAGAGCATTTGTTCCTGCAACCAGAGCTTTTCTTCCAGCATGGACGTGAAGCAGGGGTGTCCAAAGTGCAGCCCGTGGGTCGTTTATTGGCACATTCTAAAAGCATTATTTAACAGCAACAACAAAAAACAGCAGCAAAAATGGAAAAATCTGCTGTACGTTTACAAGAATATTAAGAGAAAAAAGTTGTAATATAATGAGAAAAAGTCGTTAAAATATTATGAGGAATACGGTAGTAACGGTGAAATATTAAAACAAAAGACGTTATTTGTTTCAATGTCGTAATATTATGAGAAACAAACAAAACAACAAATGAATTGTAATTTTTTGAAAATTTGGTTGTGGAAAAATAATGTCTGATAAATAATGGTACGAGAATAAAGTCTAAATATGGGAACAAAGTCGAAATTACGGGAGGAAAATTTACAGGAAAGAAGCTGAAATAGTTAAAATTTAAAAAAGGAAAAGCATAAAAAATACTAAAAATTAATAAAAAATCCAAATGATCGAAAGAAAACCATAAAAAAAAACTTAAACATGTAAGAAACAATAAAAATGTAATCAAAATAAAGATGCAAAAAAAAGCAAAATAATTAAAAATAACAATACGTAACATTAAAGCAAAAATAAATTAAATACAAATTACTGAAAAGTGTAAAAAAAATCAATAAAAATAAAAATGACAAATTAAAAAAGTAAAAAAAAATAAATAATGACTTAAAAACATAAAAATAATACAAATAAATAAAAATAAAAAACTACATAAATAAAAGGGGCCGCATGGTGGCCTAGTGGTTAGCATGTTGGCCACACAGTCAGGAGATGGGAAGACCTGGCTTTGAATCTCCGTTGGGCATTTCTGTGTGGAGTTTGCATGTTCTCCCCGTGTGTGCGTGGGTTTTCTCCGGGTACTCCGGTTTCCTCCCACATTCCAAAAACATGCATGTTAGGTTAATTGGTGACTCTAAATTGTCCATAGGTATGAATGTGAGAGTGAATGGTTGTTTGTCTATATGTGCCCTGCCATTGGCTGGCCACCAGTCCAGGGTGTACCCCGCCTCTCGCCCCAAGTCAGCTGGGATAGGCTCCAGCACGCCCACGACCCTAATGAGGAGAAGCGGCATAGAAGATGAATGGATGGATGGACTTAAATAAAAGTGTGAAAAAATAATAACAAATAAAAATAAAAATGACTTCAAATAAAA
This sequence comes from Dunckerocampus dactyliophorus, assembly GCF_027744805.1. Taxonomy (NCBI): domain Eukaryota; kingdom Metazoa; phylum Chordata; class Actinopteri; order Syngnathiformes; family Syngnathidae; genus Dunckerocampus; species Dunckerocampus dactyliophorus. The sequence continues at coordinate 29,108,035 of NC_072823.1, read as the reverse complement.
GTGTAAAAATAATAGAATAAATGCCAGGAATGCTCTGATTGATCAGTCACCAATCATTATCAGTCAACTCCCATAAAAAGTCAAAATATTAAGGGGAAAAAGTTGTAATTTTATGAGAATAAACTTGTAATATTATCAGGAAAAGTAATGCCATTTTAGTAGCACAGAGTTGAAATATTCAAGAAAAAAAAGATTTTTTTTAAACAGTCGTAATGTTATGAGAAACAAACAAAACAAAGTTGTCTTTTTTAGAAAATTACGTTGTGGAAAAAGTTTATAATATTACGGGGATAAAGTCAAAATATTGTGGGAACAAATTCATATTTTTACAAAAAGAACATTTACCAAAATTATTCAAGAAGGCAGGTGAAATATTTGGAAAATTAAAAAAAAGGGGAAAAAAGAGCAAAGACGGAAGGTCTATTTCACCGATACCACAAAGCTGAGATGCAGTTTTGTCCTGAAATATACGTATGTATTCAATGAACTGCAATGAACTCCTTCAAAAGTTTGCTCCTTACCGCTCTTACAACATTGGTTCAGTTGCTGCTGTGTTGTGCATCGCTTTCGTTAACAAATGATTCTGTGCTCCAAGAGAGCTCCAGTATGTCCCCATTTTACTTACCAGGCACTGGCACTGCTGGCAGTTCTCCACCCAGGTGTCGCCACTGCCGTAAGTCACAGCGCCGTTCTGGTGCAGGCACTGGCTGCTCAGCCGAGGGTCACACTCGGGGCAGCAGAAGAGGTCGGCGCTGGGGTTGTCGCAGTCGCACACCATCCTGCGGCACATCACTTGGCTGGCCTGAAGAAGAGGAGAAAGAGGAAGCCTGGTAAGCAGAGCAGTACACGGAACATTCACGTTCTGTATTGGGTACATGGACGACGATGGAGCACAGGAAGTAGACGATATTAATGTTTACATACACTAATAAATCCACCTGAATCTTATAATGAAGCGGTGCTGAAGCTTCCACAAAGTCTTTTAACTTGATAAGGCTTGTTAACTAAGTGATAAAAGCCATCAAAGGATACTGATGTTTAATAAGACTTGTTGGACTGACGACCACAACACTGGCTAAGTACAACTAGTAAAGATCTAAGAAGGAAAAAGATGGCACATTTAACCAAGTAGTATTGGGGCTTTTAGGGGTTTTACGTGCCTCCGTTTTAAAGACACGGTTCGATTCATTTTGGGGAACAAAATTCAAATCATTAAACTGGGGGTGCACGTACAGCTAGTCATCCCTCGTTTATTGCTGTTAATTGTGTCCAATTGTGTCCGTGCTATGTGAATTTCCGCAAAGTAGGATTTCTTATTTACAAATGGAATATTTTTGTAGTCAGAGCATAGAAAACAAACGAAGACGGGCATTAACATTATTAGAGCGCTCCAGACATGAAATAACACCCCTACAGGCACCTTTACACTCCTATTACCCAATATAGTAGACATAACAAGAGAAAATAAAACATATAAGACATAAATAAGACATATATGGACTCCAACATTGGGAGAGTTCCTTGTTGTTGTATCATCTTTGAGTGCATCTTCTGAATATCTAAAATTTGTCTATTTGATTTCATTTAGCCACTTTTATCCTGGAAAATGCTTCATTTAGGCAAAAAAAACCAAACATACAATTTGCTTAAATATGCATATTTTTGGACTAAAACTGCATAATTTATTAATGAATATATTTTTAAATTATACATATATTTTCAAAATTCAAAGCGAAAAATGGCGAGGGATTACTGTACAGTCGTCCCTCGTTTAAGGCAAATTAAGGTAAATTGGTTCCAGACCCAACCGCAATAAGTGCATTTCTGCGAAGTAAGCTTCGATATTAATACATGGAATATTTTTGCTGTTAGAGCATAAAAAACCTGTTTATGACTTTGGAAATACAGTTTTTTACCATTATCAGAGTCCTGTAAACGTGAAATAACACCCCTATGGTCACCTGTACACTCCTATTATTCTATGTTTACACCGCATTGCGCAGACTACGGAATCACTGCAGGGACATAAGAGATCCCCACCACTCATAGCATCGAGCAAGCTGGCGAGCTAAATAGTTAGCCTCCAGTTAATTTTCAAAGTAAGAAGACAAAGACGTACCACTTCCACACGGAATGGGAGGGCAACATTTTTTTCACTCTATCATGTCACACTTGCCATGGCTCACTACATGCAGTGTGATGCTAATGTCACGTAATGCTAATGTCTCACCAATGTAACATTACTGATTCCTGTGTGACTACTGCTAGAGGTTGATATCAGTCATTTAAGGCAGTGGTTCTCAACTGGTGGGTCGGGACCCAAAGGTGGGTGGTGGATCCAGTCCGAGTGGCTCACAGACAGCATGGCAAAAATGTAATTAAAATATGTAATATACAATCGATGCCTGACATATTTTGAAGTAAAACTGTGCACTATTTTAGTCATCGTCCTCCTCATTTTCTTGACAAAATATCGTAATAAATTCCTCTAAAATGCACTTTGCACACGTAATCATGTGTGTTCATATTTCAAAAGATAACGGTTTAAAAAAAAAAAAACATTCATTGACTTAAAAGTATACATAATGTACATAATCATATGAAGGCATAAATAAATACATTTCAAATAAAAACAACTTAAATAAAAGTGTAAAAAAATGTAAAAAAAAATAAAATGACTGAAAAGTGCAAAAAGTAAATAATAATAATTCAATAATAAATAAAAATGACTTAATAAAACCATAAAAATAAAAATAAGTAAATAATAAAAATTACCTCAATAAAAGCTTAAAAAAATCAATAAAGAAAAAACAAAATGACTTAAAAGAAAGTGTCAAAAATAAAACCAATTTACTTAAAAGTGTAAAAAACAATAAAAATGTAATCGAAATAACAACCACTTAATATAAAATATCAGTTCCCAGCAAGAAAATGGGGGAAAACAGCTTTTTGTGAAAAGATTTCAAGCATAGCTTTCCCTTTGAAACAATTCTTTTGCTTTTGTGACAGCTGAAAAATCTAAACAAGTATACCACAACATCAACAATACAAAAAGGCTTGTTTTACATCAAAATAACAATTTATTTACAAATATAACACCATGAGCCATTTATCATTTTCACATTTGGAAATAAACTGTGTGTGTGCATGCGTGTGCATGTGTGTGTGCACGTGCATGTGTGCTTGTGCATGTCTTAAAATTTCCCTATAATGTGTAACCTTCTGCACGCTACACTCCTCCACGTTCTCTCACTTCCTCCTTCCTGTCATGTGTGATTCTTCCATTGAAATGATCCCTGACGATACATAAAGACGTCATAAAAATGACTTAAATAAAAGTGGGTCGTGACTTAATGACCATTGGAAAACGTGGGTTCAGACCTGATTTAGGGCCCCAAATGAATGTGACATTCAGGCCACTAGTGAGTTTATGTAAACTTCAAGAGGCAGATCCCAGTGCACTTCATCAAGTGGTTGTGGTTTTACAACCTGCTGATAAGGTGGTGAGCTGAAGTGGCCCACCTGGGGCTGCGAGCCAACCATGAACTATTTGCATATTGCATGCGCCTCCATCTGGCCTCAGTCTCTGTGATGTCTGACCTTCTTTTCCGCCCCATCCTCTCAGCGTCCAGCTGCGTCCTCACGAACAATAACGTGTTTACCCCATCACTCCGTCAAGCCGTTCAATGTGACTAATTTGACAGGTAGCTCTTCAATCTCTGCTATCAATTAATATGCCTCTTTTCCATTAGGGAGCCACTTGCGTCCTCGCTCCTTTGTAATCAAATGAATAATTTGCTGCTTGATCGTTCACCACCGACGCTAATCCGTCGTAATCACCTTCCACTTCTTCCACTTGGCATAGCTCGGGGGAAGCGCGGGACAGTTGAGACGATGACGTGTTTGTGATGACAGACAATCACTGTGAAATGACATCAACTCTACACACTGCTTTTGCAACACACATTTTACCCATTTCTACAAGACACACAGGGCACAATCACTCCAACTGCAACATTTTAGCCAATCAGAAGCATGAAGATAGTCATTTAGGGAAAAGGCACATAACTTCACCCCAAACTGTTCTTTTTTTGATTTGCACTTTGCACGTTTGTTTTTTTTAAATATAAAACTTGTACTAAACAAGGCTCTAATAACTTCACTCCAAACATTTTGTGGTTTTCGTGTTAAAATAGGGGGCGATCTTATGGCAAAAATTGCATAAAAATATAATAAAATATTTCCAAAATGAATACAAACTTTATAGAGCTGGAGTTTGAACAGCTGGAGTTTGTAAAAGATTGATACTTTGAAAGTGAATATAAAATATACACATTTGTATAATTTTTTTTACAGCACTTTTTCTGCAGGGACACGTTTGGATGCTAACTGTGAGGGGTTGCTTTAAATAGAAAAAATAACAATGCATCACAATCAGTGGAGTTTACTGGAGTGTACTGTAGTTTACTGACATCGACAAAGCTGTAATAACTTCACCCCAAAACATTTTGTGATTGCAAAAAATGGAGTAAAATTGTAAAGAGAAAAATTCCAATTTATCATTTGGATAAGAGCTGTGGAAAGTGAAAAAATATATAAAATTGATCTAAAATTAAATTATATAACACTTTTTTTGAAGGAGGGACCCGTTTGGATCCCAAGGGTCGTAAGTGTGAGAAGTGTGTGTGAAAAATGGCATAAAAAAATAAGTACAAACTTCACTGTTCAGAGTAGAGCTCGAGCTAATTAAAATATTGACGCTTCAAAAGCAGAAAAAAAATTGAATATAAGTTTGAAATGATTTTTACAGTATTTTTCTGAAGGAACCAGTTTCGGTCCAATGTGTTTTGTTTTTTTTCTTATTTAAAAGTGGACTGAAGGGGGTGGTGTGAGAGCAGTAGCGCATGTGTCTCCGCCCCCTGAGGGAAGACATGTCTCTGTGGCGCAATTGGCTAGCATGTTCAACTACAAACTGAAAGGTTGGTGATTCAATCCCACCCGGGGCCGACTGTCTGTGTTCCCTTATCATAATAATGTATAGAAGTAGTACTGCTACTAGAAGTACTAGTAGTGGCTTCATGGATCAAACATTGTTGTTTTTGTCCTGGATGTTCTTGTAAATGTCACTGATTGTCTCATCGGGACGGGACAAAAGGGACAAAACAAGTTGACATTTGCTGCTGATTGGCCCGGCAGGGGGACACATCATTCATGACGCTCGGCTTTGAGAGAGAGAAAGACACAAGCGTCTCCGCTCCAGCAGTTTGCTTCATGTCATTGCTCGAATGCCCGCAACACGGGACATTTGCACAACCTGAATCTTCATTTCCCTTCTCCTCGCTTCTTACCTGGCACGAGCACACGGAGCAGCGGTCGCTGTCCAGCACCCACACCTGCCCGCTGTGCTTGACCTTGTTGTCATGGATACAGTCGCCGGTGCAGTTGTGTCCGTGGGGGCAGCGGCAGTCGTAGCCTCCCTCCAGGTTGAAGCACACGGTGTCGTTGGCACAGGTGTTCCTGCCCGTCTTGCACTCGTTGATATCTGAAACCAAGAAGAAAACCATGCTTGTTGTCGATGCCCACGGTGGATGTCCCATGTTCCCTGTCCACGCCGCAATCCGGCAAAATGCTGCCTAAATTCAAGCAAAAAGGTCATTGGACCTGATTTGTTATGTCCAGTATAATATAATAGTTCATAGAAAGACTAAATAAATAAATAATATTCGAAAATAATCCGAATTAAAATGAGGAAAATGTTGCTATTTACTACTCTTAATTTTTTTATATATATAATATTTAATATTAAATACAAAAACAAATGCAAATAGACTAAATTAATAAATCATATTTGAAATGTATACAAATTAAAATAAGGACAAAATATTACAATATGTAATTATAAACAATAAAAATAAATAAAATACAAAAAAACAAATAATAGTGTAAATGTATCAATATTAAAATAAGGACAAAATATTTCAATTTATAATATAAAAATAAAAAAAAATCCATAAATAATCTAAATTAAAATAGAATAAATAAATAAATAAATAATATCTGTACTGATGAAATTAAAATAAGAAAAGCATTACAACATATAATATTTAAAAAATACATAAATAATCCACATTAAAATTATATTTGAAATTCAATATTTTATTTAAAAATAAGATAACACGGCACAATGGTGATATTATTTCCCCCCCAAAATCTGAATTTTAGAAAGTCTCCTCCCAGAAACAATTTGCATGGAACTAAAACTATGTCAGAAATATGATTACAATGCCTGTTTTCATCAGGACACGTCAGTCTTCATCCTTTCCAGACATTTTGAATTATTATTATTAATTAGTCTACCATTACTACAAAAGCATTTTTCATTTTTCTGAAAATATCCTTTCAGATTGTAGTATTTTAAACATTCGCCACTCCTTCAAGGATGAATGGAAGAAAAACGTCTTCACCTTTTCCACTTCCTGGAGGTGGAATGGCCAGGTGTCCCGATACTTTTGAAGTGGAACTTCAAGGTTTTTTTTTGCCTTTGAAAGTTTTCCCTTTAAAAAAAAAAAATCATGCCCATCCCTCCCCCACTGTTCTTGCAGCCTTCACTCAACGTGACCGCCAAGATGGAGTCAGCGAGTGGAGCGGCACCAGCGGTGTTACAGGAAGCGTCTCGAACGTGTTCGTCTAGAGTGATGGAAGCTTGCGTGGTGACAGCTGACACGTCTTTAGACAGGCTGGAAGGGATGGAGGGATGGAGGGATGGGGCCTCCTGTCATATAAATGATCTTTGACTAGCATTTTTGCAGTAGATCCTAAAAAACAGTAGAATGCTCCTACATAGACACAATCTTTGCCTAGAGCCTTAAGGCCTTCAAAACAGCAGCGTTCTCCTGTGATATAGAGGATCTTTGATGACCATTTTTTTTCAATAGGTTTTTAAAAACAGCAGAACATCCCTGTCGTAGAGATGATCTTTGACTAGTATTAGCGCAGTAGGTCTTAAAAAACATTAGAGCGCCCTGTCTAATAGAGGATCTTTGAGCAGCGTTTTTGCAGTAGATCCTAAAAAACAGCAGAGCGCTCCTGTCATATAGACAATCTTTGTCTCGTGTCTTGAAGGACTCACCTCAAAAATGTAAGGCGCTCCCAAGTTTGAAAGTGAACTGGCAGGCTGGTCTGATGTCATTGATGACGGGCCTGATACGGCCTTTGACCATCCTGAGCGTGCGTGTGCATCTCGAGGAGCACGGACGGCAGTGCTCGCATTTCCCGGCCTGCATGTGTGATGTCTTGGTGCGAGTCAGGACAGGAGGGGAAAGTAGAGGAAAGGTCCCACTCACCGACACACGACTCCCCGTTGGCGGAAAACAAGCCGTTGTCATGGTAGCCGTCGCGGCACTCGCAGTGGTACCAGCCGGGCAAGTTGACACAAGTGGATCTACTGTCGCACTCCACAAAGCCGTCCGCACACTCGTCAATGTCTGAGGAGGAGGAGCGCATGATGGGTGAGAAGAAAATGTCTTCAGCATTGCCTTGCATTGAGGCTGCAGGCACAGCTGCAGCCAGTGCGTGCCTATCCATCCATCCATCCATCCATCCATCCATCCATCCATCCATCTTCTATGCTGCCTAGCCTTCAATCGATACATGATGCCATCAAAAGAAGTGAATGTGATGAAATTGTCTTGGATTAGGAAATCCTCCGGCACACGCATAACCCCAAGTGTGTGTGTTTTAGTGCTGCAGGAACAAAAAACCTTCTCCCGGCGTGGGGGCACTTTGTTTCTACAAAGCTTCACTTGAGTTGGATGCCAAGTTCTCATGTTTTTTCACTCACAACATCTTTCATTCCTCTTCTTTCATTTTTAGCAGACACGTCACTGCATTTGGAAGCACAGCAGAACACGTCTATGCCGGCCAACTCATGCAATTCCTGTCTTCTTCTTATTACTGAGTCGTGACGGGTCGGTCACGAACGAAACGCCTATTAGAGTCGGCTCCTTAAAGTGAACGAGCCGTCGTTTATTCGTTGTTTCTGAATCCCAACCAGCAAAATCTGTTCGTTTATATTTCATTGTGTAGCATTTTGGTGAGTTGAGTTATTTCACTGTGAATAGTTGGACATTAGTTATATAGTAGTTATATAATAGTTATGAATTTCATTTTTTGAATTCAGTTAAATCAATTACATTTATACATTGTTTGTACATTTAATATAAATAAAAATGAAGTACTTAATAATTACATTAATTAAGTGAATCAATTAACCATACCATTCTACATGGTATTTATATTTACTTTAAATATATGAAATATTATATTTAATATATTAATGTATTAAATATATGTATATATACTGTATATATACTATATATATATTTTTTAAACTACATTAAATGTCATTTAGTTTCTAAAAAACATGTAATGTCAAATATTTGTAATGATATATTTTGGTTATACATATATAATGGGTCTTTGTTTTTGTATTTTTAAATGTATTTTTGTAGCATTCTGTTCCATGTTCAGCATATGAATAAAGCCATACAAGGAACAAGTAACATTTGACGTAATTTTGTATTTTCTTTAAAGGCTAGCAAAAATGCTGCTTTTTCATTTAGTTGTGCACGTTTTAATTTATATTTGTTTTTTTTAAGTTTTGGTGATGTTGGGTTGTTTCATTCTAAAGTTGGACATTTATAAAAATGTATAATATTTGAAAATTAAGTTAAATTAATTAAATAGTCTTAAAAAATAACTGTTGTATTTATAAATTATTGGTATATATCTATATGTATATTCAAAATAAATCTAAATAAAATGTACAAACAACATTACATTTATTTTAAAAAATGTATAAAAAATACACACAATAAGAAGAATGAGATGGGTGTTTGATTTTGTATTTCATAATTTTTTCCAGCATTCTGTTCCATGTTGAGCATATAAACAAAGACATAAAAACAATAAACATTTAATATAGTTATACTTTCACATAAGAAATGTATTTAACATAGGCCTGTCACAATGAAAAATGTTGCTGGATGAGAATTGTCCTACAAATTATTGTACATAAGTGATATTATCGTCAACATTTTGAGACCAGGGTTTGTCTCAACATTTTGAAACATTTTGTCTTTGTCACAAACTTCTGTTTTCTTTTAAATGTCATTCAGGTGCCAAAATAAGTGTGTTATAGATTGAGAAAAATTGCCATGACCATATTTCTACTACATCGTTATACGACACTATTTTACTTTATATTATAAATGCAGTGACCAGCTTGAACTTGATTCCTCCTTACCTCTCTTTAGTCCAATGGGTCTCAATGATTTTCTTACTTCAATTATTCTTGAAATACAATTGAGGAACTGATAATATCAATTTATTTATCTGCACCATACAGCAAAATGCAACAAAATGGAGAGCAGCGAAGCATACAAGCATATTGAAATTACATGCTGAGTACAACAAATTCATACATGTTGGCAGGTCTGCACTAATATTGAAAGTCCTCCCTGCGACCTCCCCCCCAGGGTTTCATTCCATTTGATATTCAAATGAGCTAGTGTGTTGGACGCAATTATAGCAAAATAATGTTCCGACGTTCGCTGTGAAAATAATCGCATAAACGGACCTTCCTCAACTTTAATTGAAGACCCCTGCGATATAATATAACGTTCAAACACTATGTTTTCATATGAGGAACCACTGTATATTGTATATTTTGGCGCATATTCCCACCTCATTTCACATGTACTCTATGCATCATATAGCTGTACTACTCACTGTACTGTACATGTATACAGTATCATTTGTATATAAAGCATTCATTCACTTCCAAGAACATCCAGCAGGAAATGACCCAATAAGGTTGGCAACAAGACAAAAACAAACAGATTAGCAGTACACTGATGCTGCACCGGCATTTCATGAAAGTAAGAGACTGTGCTATGTGACAAGTGGGCACGTGGGGGGGTGAGCTAAAGCCACGCAATAAAAATGGCAGCCTGACCTACTGTGCAAGGGGGCTGCAGACGCAGTGTCCCCCGCCCGCCGCCCAGCCAGTAATGGGATTAAGATCTATTGGCTAATGAGCTCTGAGGCTTTTCATGGAATTTCTGCAGCAGATGAACCAGTGATCAAATGTGCCGCAGATTAGGGCTTTATCTATTTAAAAGTTACCTCCATTTGTTTTATGCCTTTGCGGCCAAGTTCCTTGCACAAGACTCATTTGCTGCCATAAAGACTTTAAAATGACTTTGCAGACCGAGGCCGACTGAGAGATGGACCAATGGTACGAGGCTGCAAAAAGAACACAAAAATGACGGGGAAGAAAAAGGCCAAATTTCCCAACTTTTACCTTCACAAGAAAGTCTGTAATACTAGAAATAAGTCATCATTTTACAACAATAAAAGGCAAAATATCACAAGAAAAAAAGGCAGAATATTCCAAGAATATAGACAAAAAATAACATAGGAATAACATCGGAACGTAGGAATATTTTTTGGTGATTAAAAAAAGTTTAACTTACGAGAAAATTTGTAATACTACAAGAAAAAAGTCAAAATTTAATGAGACTAAAGTCTCAATATTAAAAGAATAAAGGCGAAATATTCCAAGACTAAAGATAATGTTTGACAACAGAAAAGTAAAAAACATCGTAATTAGGGATGGCTTTTTTGCTGAAAACCGATATTGTCCAACTCTCAATTTCCTATTCCGATATCAACCGATACCAATACATGAATTTTCTGATTATCATTTTGATTGATAACTTTCATGTTCTTATTTTAGTGCATTAAACCCACTGTGTATATACACACACACACACTGTGTATGGTTTTTCGGCACTACTTTGTGCTCTACGATTGAGGTAATGTGAATTACTACTGCGTTGGATCAATAAAGTTCTTATCTGAGCCGTCTGAGAAGATCAAATACAAAACAAGTATAAGAATCACTGATTGTTCAATAGCACCATGTACTGTAAATACACACACATATGGCACAACCCTGACTTTCAACTGCACAATTCCACAATTTATTTCCCACTTTGGCACCAAAAGGGAATCACTCAGCTTCACCACTTGTTTGAAAATAACACATTCATACATACATTCACACATTCATTCATTCATTCATAAGACAATGCACTTTGGGTTGCACGGATAATATTTGCATGCCGCATGAATCTGCACACCCGTACACTCCTTGTGGTCATCCATAACCAACAACCTATCAAGCAGCTTGGGCTGTGGGATCCCATTAAATCCATCGCTGTGTCTTCTAGGAGATACCACAAAAATAGACCTTCCTAATAAATATCATAACCCCTTCATTAGTATTTGGATTATTTGTTATTTGTGTGATGTTGGCTTGGCTACACGGTGGCCTAATGGTTAGCATGTTGGCCACACAGTCAGGAGATCGGGATGATCTGGGTTCAAATCTCCGTTGGGCATCTCTGTGTGGCGTTTGCATGTTCTCCCCGTCGCGCGTGCGTGGGTTTCCTCCCACATTCCAGAAACTTGCATGTTAGGTTCATTGGCGACTCTAAATTATGAATGTGAGTGTGAATGGTTGTTCGTCCCTGCCAGTGACGGGGCGACCAATCCAGGGTGTACCCCACCCCTCGCCCGAAGTCAGCTGGGTAGGCTCCAGCATGTCCGTGACCGTAGTGAGGATAGGCGGCATAGAAAATGGATGGATTATTATTCTGTTTTGCTTCTGCAATGCTTATTTTAATGCACAACACACAAATGCAGGGAGAAACATGAGGAAAGGGACATAACAAGAATTAGGATTGGGGTGGGGGGCAATGTGTGGCGGCTTGTCTGGTCTTGGTTATGGGGTGGAGGTGTGTGTGCTGGGGGTGCTTGGGCTCTGACGGCTTTCGGTGGGCTGGGCTCACCACGGGTTGAAGAGCAGTACAAAACCTCCCCTCCGTTTGTTCCATGTCCTATGTCTTGTGTCACGTGTTTTCTAACCTCCACACGTATGTTTTACAGAATATGCACTCTATACGTCTATCACCGCTGTAAATACACACTCAATGTTTGCAAATTTCAAAAAAAGAAGATCAAATACGTTGTTTTTGGTGCCAAAGTATATGAGTGCATGTGTGAATGTATAAAGGCGAGGCATTAACTTACATTTGTTTGTAGAATGGTACATTTCCCTGTATTCACTTACAGCGCAGCCTTGCCACATCCAAGATGGCGGTGATGCTGATGTATGGCTCAGTGAAGCGGCGTCTACGTACAGTATATGGTTTTGTAAATAGCCCCTAAATTACATGTTTAGAACTGGCATAGTTGTTGATTATTCAGCCTTATTGGTTGGTAGTGTCTTGTCTGTCGTTACCTAGCTATTACGTTGCTGGGTGATGCTTTTTTAAAAACACAGTGAGTCAGACTAGCGTGTGGAATGGAGAAATATTACAAGATTCAAGATGTTGTATGACAACAAAAAAGTTCAGAATTATATCGTAACATTACCAGAAAGAGTTTGTCATCTTTTCTGATTAAAAAAAGTTTTACTTTCACAAGAAAAATTGCAATACTAGACGAAAAAACATTACAAGAAGTCATTTTGTAAAAATAAAGTCATAAAAACTCATACTTTTACAAGAATAAAAAGTTCTGATAATACAAAAATAAAGTCATAATATTACAAGAATAAAGTCACAATTTAGCAAGCAAAATGTCATCATTTTAAAAATTAAGGCAAAATATTACGAGACTAAAGATGGTCTTTGACAACAAAAAAGTCAAACAACACAAAATAACTAAAAGCACAGGTGGAATACAGAAAGAAAAGCCATCCGGCTACAAGAATAAAGTCATCATTTTGCAAGGATGAAGTCATAATATTACAAGAATAAAGTCATCATTTTGCAAGAACTCGAGCACACTGGTGTTCTGGAAAAGTATATCTTAGAAGCATCTCATGAAATCTACGTTGGTAAATAGTGCAGAATATCAAAATAACCCAGCAGACGACATTTTGGTTTGGAATATTTCAGTTACGTCACCCAAGTCCCACTAATCAAGACCTTACAGCACATGTATGTGTACTGTACTGTACTGCACTGTACTGTACATGTACTGTACTGTACTGTACGTGTACTGTACTGTACGTGTACTGTACATGTACTGTAATGTACGTGTACTGTACAGTACTGTACTGTATGTGTACTGTACGTGTACAGTACTGTCCGTGTACTGTACGTGTACAGTACTGTCCGTGTACTGTACGTGTACTGTACTGTACGTGTACTGTACGTGTACTGTAATGTACGTGTACTGTACTGTACGTGTACTGTACTGTACGTGTACTGTACATGTACTGTAATGTACGTGTACTGTACAGTACTGTACTGTATGTGTACTGTACGTGTACAGTACTGTCCGTGTACTGTACGTGTACAGTACTGTCCGTGTACTGTACGTGTACTGTACTGTACGTGTACTGTACGTGTACTGTAATGTACGTGTACTGTACAGTACTGTACTGTATGTGTACTGTACGTGTACAGTACTGTCCGTGTACTGTACGTGTACAGTACTGTCCGTGTACTGTACGTGTACTGTACTGTATGTTCTATGATCCCATGACAAAAAGAGCAGCATGAGCGCTGAGCCAGCCACAAGCGTGAACGTATTACCTCATCCTCGTCCCCCAAAGACGCTATTTATGGCACCCAGCAGTGTCTAAAAATATGTTGAGCCTTGCATGAGGTTACACCTGCTCCACAAAAACCATTGTCATTTTCTTTTTGGTCTGCATCCTTATAATTGCTTGTCTGTTCCAATCAGCGCTCAACGCCTCCTCGCCTGCTTCTGTGTAATAATAATATTTCAGAGTGTAATTAATATTCTTTTTGTCAGTCTCCACTTTGCTGCAGTGGCCCCATTTCTTGCTGCCCGCAGTCTCCTCTTGGATAAAATGTGTCTCGTTACCAGGAAGCAAACTTGAGTTCTTGTTCATGTGTATTGTTCAGTGAGGGGTGGGGTTTTCCCGTAGTTGAGATCAACCTTTGAGATCAAAATACGTCTACCACTTCTACTTTGAGACACTTTTAGCAATAGTACTTTGTGCATCACCATACTTGCTGAAATAAAGTAAAATGAATCAAATAACTAGATGATGCAATTTCAGTGGAAATGCTCAAACGCCGAAGCTGACCTGAAATGTAGAATGAATGTTGAAAGGTACCATCAGGAACCATCCGGTTGGGAGAGGACCACGCTACGTCCTGAGCCACGCCACCATGCGCAGAACAAGCAGGTAGCTGCATGAAATGTTAAATGTCAAATCAATTTCCACCAATAGGGGGCCATGTTGAAATTGCCCATTTATTTTCAATGGGAAAAATGTCACAGGCAATCTTGCATGACAAAAAATTTGGGAACTTTTAGAAACACCCTTATAGATCCGAGCCTACATTGGGGTGTCCATACGCCAAAATGAAAGGATGCAACGCTGACACTTTGATATTTTGTAAAGATATGCCAAGAAGTTGTATATTTTTCAAGGAAATCTCATCTTTGTCATATACGTAGTGAAGAAGCCTATTATTAGCATCAACTTCTCTTTTCCCCATTCTTGCTGTTGAGGTTTTTTTCAACTTTCTTCTAAGATAATCTTTGTAAAGTTTCTTCCTGTTATACTTTGACTTTAGCCCCATAATATTCTAATATTTTCACCAACTTCATTTTCCAAACTTGACGACAACTTTCTTTTGTGTTTTCATAATCTTAAAGCTTAAAAAAAAACAACCTTTTTTTTCTTTAAAATTTCAACTCAATGATACTAAAATGACACGGCTTTTTGTCATAATATTACAAATGTATTCTCATGAAATGGATACTTTTTTCTCTTAATATTTAGACTTAATTCTTGTAACACAACAGCTGCTTTTTCCATTTCGGCTGTTGTTGTTTACTTTTTAATTTACGAACTACTTTGAACTTTCTTCTTTTAAATGTTCTTTTTGTCATCATGACTTTATTCCCATTATATTTTGACTTTATTCTTATAATATTAAAAATTACAACTTTATTCATTGTTTTGCTTCTATTAATATTATGACTTCGAAAAAATAACATCTTTTTATTTCTTATTTCATCTTTATGCTCCTAAAATGACGTTATTTTTCCTCATAATATTACAGCGTTATTCTTGTAAAATTACTACTTTTTCTTGTTCGATTACATTTCTCTTAATATTTTGACTTCATTACTGGTGATTTTAAAATTTTTGCTGCTGTTCTATTTAAAAAATTTTTTTTGTTAAATTATATTTTTAAAATGTGTCACGGGCTAATAAAAAAACAGCCACGGCCCACAAATGGCCCCCCCAGGCAGCACTTTGGACACCCCTGGCCTCTACGTCCTGAATGAGCAGAACTTTTCAGCACTGCCACAGTAAATGACAGGTGTCCGGATGGGCAGGAGGAAGAAGGCATAGGAGGCGATGGAGGATGAGGAGTTATGCCGAGTGGCAGGTCGGCAACAAAGGCACTATTACGGCAGCATAAAACGAGCACCAAGCAGACGTTGTTTCCCCTTTTCCACCTTTCTACATGCTCCTGTTTTACCTCAGCTGTCAATCATGGTGGAGTAAAAACACCGCCATCACCTTCGCTCACCCCTGCAGTTTGCCTCCACTCTGGAGCAAGCTTGATCTATTCTCTTTATCTCGTCCTTTCATCGTCCCGCATCACTTTTTGTCCGTTTTTCCTTTTGTCAACCTGAAACGATTTCTTCTGGCTGCCCTTGCTCAGACTGACGGATAGTGCTGCAGTGCAACATTCCATGCAGCACTCTTTACCACTCCCATCCTCAACCCTCCTCCAGGAGCCTTATTTCCATCCCCGCAGAGGTCGACCAGATCGTCCTGGTAAGACTCCAGCAGGAATTACCAGGAAACATTCCTGGATTCCAATTTCACTATGAGTGGATTTAAAAACTGAGCACATCCGATGTTATTTAAAGTTATGATCAAGTGTCACTGCTCCTCCGTCTTCATGGAGAATCCAATACTGAATCAATCTTCGTAAGGCGCTAAGCAACCTGAGGTAGGGGCTTTGCCCGAAACACAAATCTGAACGTGGATGAGGAATCACGATGCCACATCACCGCACACTTATTTGTTACCAACTACACTTCGGTCAACATCATTCCAATTATCTACTGTATCAACAACGTGGTCTGGGGCTGCATGAGTGCTGCCAGAAGTGGGGGAGCTGCGGCTCATTGAGGAGAAACATGAATTCCAAAATGTAAAATGACATTCTGAAGCTCCACTTCCTTGGTGGTGGTAGCAGCGTTGCAGATTGGGGTTGCACGAGTGCTGCCAGAACTTAGGGAGCTGTGGCTCATTGAGGGGAAACATGAAGTCGAACATGTTCTGTGACATTCAGAAGCTCCGTTCCCTTGGTGGTGGTAGTTTGTAGGTCTGGGGCTGCATGAGTGCTGCATGAGTGAGTCTGGAGGAACTGCCGAGGGAAAAATGAATTTCAACATGTACAATGACCTTGTGAAGCAGATGTCAGTTTTCCAAAACAATAATAAAGCCCAAACACACCCGTGACACCACTGGCTGCTCTGAGGTACACTATATGTACAATAAAATGCAGTTGAAGTGCGGAGCAATGCAGCTGTGCAGTTCTGAGAGCCGCGCCAGCAGCACCAAGCAAGCACCAAGCAGCATCTCCCTGGGTGAGACGTCATTGAGGCAGCTAAACGACAGCTCCCGCCATTAGCGGACCTCCAATTAACACACACTAATTAGGAGTGATGGATTGAGTCCTTTTGTGAGGCCGTCTCTAAATAAATAATGACGACATAATCATTGCGCTTAAATAAGCCATTTGAGCTTAAACAGTCGCTGACATCCTCCTCCCCTCTGAGGCAGCCAATGAGCTGCAATGATGCAGTGATGCATCATGGGCGCTGTGAAGGCCACGCCTCTAATATTACTGTTGCTTTGGGGCATTATGCAAAAGACGAACAACCATTGGCCAAAACAAATTACCCTGGGTTATCTCACGGACTGTTTAACACAGTGGCCTCCTCCCTTCCTGGATACTTTCATTTGTTCCTCCTCTTCTCTTTAATCTCCTCCTACTTATTATGTCCTCTCCTTGAAATTTCTACTCACAGTTGAACCTCAAAAGTCATCAAAACTTCAAGATCTCTTGAGACTTCAGCTCAGTGAGCATCTGAACAACTTTGCTTGAAAAGTATGATGACGCCACAGACCTGCAAATATTGCAACAAAGATGGAGCTTTATACGGACAGCGGGACACACGTCAGTAAAAAGAAGGCAGTAAAAAAGTGCTCACGCCAAAACAATCTCTTGAAATCTCCTCATGAAATCAACACTACAGCTGCTAAACGACCACAATGGTGAGAAAGTGGAAGCCTGACGAGCCTCCAAGAGTGTGTAGGAGGCACACGCGTCTCAGCCAAATCACACACCATCAACGACTTGAATCGCTCTGTCTCTCTGCGTGCTCGCCCTTTCAGAACACAGCAACTACCAATGCACAGCTGCTGATCAAAAACGACATGGGAGTGAGAGGATGAATCAAAATGCTTCTCCTCCTGTGAGAAGCTTGTGTGAGGTCCTCTCGCGACCATTTGTATCATCCAAAAAGCACCTTTAAACTACATAAAGCCCCGTGTTGCATGATGTTACGTGTTATAAAACCACTGCGGACTGTTAGATTACGACTTCCTCCAGCACACTTATCTTAATGAAGCAAACAAAAACAACATACCTTTATTGGCTTTATGGGTATAAACAGCAATGCAGAATGTCCCTCTGGTATCTACATTGTTACATACCTCAGCTTTTATAGCACACCTGCAAACATTTGCATTTGAATATAAGGGAAAAGCGGTCTCTCCACTAAGAATGCTGAAAATGCACTATTTAGTCAGAGTACCTCATAAGAAGACCAACTATCATTGAGCACACAACAACAATACAATTTTCAATATTAAATACACTCACTGTACAACATCGTCATCAAACTTACTTATTTGTTTGTAAATTAGGTGTTCAAGCGCACTACGTAACTCTGACTGTTAAGCAAATAGGCTTTCAGACAAACTGAACTAAACTGAAAAAAGGCACGAAAATGTATACCTGGAGAGCAGCATACAGTGCAGTAATCCCTCATTGATCGAATATATTCCATACCTGACCGTGATAAGTGAATTTCCGTGAAGTAGGATTCCTTATTTATTAACTGAATAGAAGTTCATAGAAAAGCTGTTTACTTCCTTCTAAGTATGTGCTAAACATTATTAGAGCCCTGCAGACGTGAAATAACATTCCTATTACCTAATATAATAAACATAGGAAGAGAACATAAGACATAAGTAAGACTTGCGCGTGTGTGTGTTGCTGTGAATGTGTTCCGATGTTTTGTGAGCCTGGCAGTACCAGGGAGGATGGGAGGGACGCTGTGAAAGAAGTGCAAAATATGCAAGCTTAAGCTAAAAAAAAAGCACACAGATCACACTACAGTTACCCCAATCTGTTGTAATAAAGCTAGAAAATGTCATGATGCTATGAAAGCATTTCAATTTGTTCCAACATGATACATTTTGAACTTTTTTTTTTACAGCCATTAGGGAGATCAAGACAGGTTAGGGAATATTTTTCCCGTAATAGTCAGCCATAAAAAAATTATAAAAATAATTACCACCACAAACATATTGACTTTCTACAAATGATTCATGAAAAGTAACCAAAAAATCCCCTCATGCGTGAATCACCACCTTATTGTGGTGAAGCGGTTTGAGTGCTCAAGTGATCCGAGGAGATATGTTGTCAGGGCTATATGCCCTTGGTAGGGTCTTCCAAGGCAAACAAGTCCAAGGCGATTCAGAAGATATGAGAAACAATAAAATGTGAGACCACACCTCGCCCGGATGTGGGACACCAGGGCCTGACAGTGGAGCCAGGCCCGGGGGAAGGGGCTCGCAGGCAAGCAGCCTGATGGTCGGGCCTTCACCCATGGGGCCTGGCTGGGCTTGAAGAAGCCACATGACATCGCCCCTCCGTAGACCGACCATCTGCGGGGGCAGGCATAAGGATCCGGTGCACTGTGTGTTGGGTGGCAGTTGAGGGTGGGAGCCTAGGCAACCTGGTCACTTCTCTGGTGGGAAGGAGCCCGAGTTCGTGCAAGAGTTTGAGACAATCCGACTAGAAATGGTCGGACTCACCTACACCTACACTTTGGGTTCTGGAACCAAACTCCTCGAGAGGGGCTGGGCCTTTGTTTGGCCTATGTTCCCACCCTCACCTCTGGTCATGAGCTTTGGTTCGTGACCGAAAGAACGACAAGATCACTGATACAAGTGGCCAAAATGAGTTTGTCCGTAGGGTGGCTGGACTCACCCAAAGAGATACGGTGAGGACCTCACTCATCTGGGAAAGAGCTCAGAGTACAACTGCTGCTCCTTCACATGGAGAGGAGCCCGTTGAGGTGGCTGGGTATCTGGACTAGATAGTCTAGATGCCTCCTGGACGCCTCCCTGGTGAGATATCCTGGGCATACCCAGCTGGAAAGAGGCCTCGGGGCAGACCTAGGACACGCTGGAGGGATTATGTCTCATAGCTGGCCTGGGAACACCTTGGTGTCCTCCTCGTGGAACTAGAAGTCTGGACTCCAAATCAAATTAAATCAAATCAAATGAAAGTTTATTTGTATAACACCTTACAACATCCCAATGGTGCCCAAGGTGCTTCACAAGACTAAAAACACGCAATAGCAAATAAGAACAGGGTAAGATCGAATAAGAATAAAAACAACTAAAACAAAAAAATAAAATAAAATAAAAATACAGGCACAGAATCACAGCTAAAGTACATATAACCAACATGTCATAAGCCAGTCTGAATAAATGAGTTTTTAAAAGAGATTTAAAAACTGACAACTCTGTAGTAGATCGTAGCGCAGGTGGAAGGGAGTTCCAAAGTGTGGGGGCAAATGCAGCAAAAGCACGATCCCCCCATTTTTTGTATTTCATCCTTGGGACTTCTAATACTGTGTGTTGAGAAGAGCGCAGGGCCCTGGAGTGGTGACGGACAGTTAAAAGCTCAGCCAAGTATGCTGGAGCAAGTCCATGAATGGCCTTGAACGCAAATAAAAGGACTTTAGAATGTATTCTAGACTGTACCGAGAGCCAATGGAGAGAACGGGGAACTGGAGAATGTCATTGTGTACTTTCAGTAACGCGGATTCTGTGCTGTGACGGGTTCTAAAGCCCGATTGAAATTTGTTAGCAATATTATGGATAGACAAACATGACTGGAGTTGTGAGAGGACAACTTTCTCCATGACCTTCGACAGAAAGGGCAGATGTGAGATTGGACGGAAGTAGGATAGACTTGATGGGTCTAGGGTCGGTTATTTAAGAAGTGGTCTAACTACAGCTTGCTTAAGGGAAGTGGGGACAATACCCAGCCTGAAACAGCTGTTCATAAAAAGAACAAGGCTGGGACCAACGGTATCTATAACCTCCTTCATTATCCTTGCAGAGATAACGTCTAGAGGGCGGTTGGTGGGAGAGAGATTAGATCAAAGTTCTCAAAAGTGTGTGTTACAGGGGAGTCAGGCAGCAGAAGTGGGCCGATACAGCGTTTCAGGTGTGGTGGTATAAACGCCAGAAATGGTGGTGGAACACATTGTCCAAGCACATTGTATGTGGCGCCGATGTCAAGGAGTGTCAGGCCATCATAAACAATAACCGGCGACACAACAATACAAAGATTAAAAACCACTATGCATAGGAGCAGGCGGCAAACCAAACACAGCGGCGCCTTCTCGACGGCTTCCCTGCTGAGACTGCCGCCCTTGGGACGCGGACCCAGCTAAGCGGAAGAAAATGGATGGAATAAGAAATCTCACTATTATTTTGTTAAAACAATTGCACATATTTGATTAAATAATCTTTAAAAATATGTAATTATTTAAAATATATTAATTTTATTAACATTTCAATAAAATGTCTAAATATTTTACTTCAAAAGCTTTTTAAGGGTATTGTGAATATACGGGGAATAGAAAACCCTGTTATTTTAAGTTAATGCTCATCATGCGCCTTTCTTAATCATATTGCAATTGAAGTAATATATATGATGTTAATCATGTGATTTTGATGTGTTCATTGCTTTTTACACAGATTTTTTTGGCACAAATATGGATTTTATTGTTTTTTTTTTTTATTTATGTAAAAGACATTGTGCATGAAAAAGGTTCTAAAAACCTTGGTTGGTCATGGTTTAGTTTATTTCAAACTCTAATTCATGCTGCATTTAAATGTAACCTTATCTGAATTTGTAGACATCTTGTCTTGCCTTTCACACCACAAGCCTGAATTTGAATGTTGGATATTCATGCAAAAAGGTAATAAAGTAACAACTCTGAGGAAATTAACCCAAATATTCCAGCACGTGCTCATTATATATAGTATAACAACACTAAGGCGGCCATATTGACTGTGCAGCTTGTCAGGGCACACGTTACACGGCAGCCCCTGCGTACATTTATATCCATGACTCAAGTGTGTGTGTGTGTGTGTGTGTGTGTGTGTGTGTGCGTGTATGCTCTGCCTCGGCGGTGTCCTGCATAATTCATGAAGTGTCACACTTCTCCGCTAGCTGGTGTCTGTCAGCCTGCCTCCCCAACACACACACACACGCAAACACACACATACACAATGATAAGTCCCAAAAACAACACAAATATAGAACACATGAGCGCATAATAATCATACAAACTAAACAACAATCGGATAGGGCAACTGGTACATTGCGTGTATGTGTGTGTGTGTGCATGGTTATAAGTTTGTGTGGGTGTGTTTTATGACAGACCCTCAAGTCTGCAGCCGTCTCAGGGGAGGCCTTAAAAAGCTGGCAGGCTTCTCTCAGAAGAAGGACAGCTCGGTTCAGACTTTAGTGAAAGCATTTCCATGTTCACCCACCAGCACCCAAACACGCGGGAGGAAACCGAGCTCTAGCCCCCCAACCCCCTACAGCCCCCTTCTGTCAGTCAGGGAACATCTCTGTCTCCTCTGTTCCACTTCAGCTCCTCTGGAAGTCGTCACCTCCATCTAAGCTCCATCCATGACTCAAAGGAGTGTTCCCCACATCCAACATTAAATACCGTCCATCTCCGCTGTCACACTGAAAGGAGACTGCAAAATAATGAAAAAAGAACTTGCCAATCACACTACATCGTGCCAGAAGATCTGGCGCTGTAGTGAGGGTCCCTGGTGGTGGTGGTGGTCCAAGACTTTAAAACCACAAGAAAATAAAAGCACACAAAAAAAGATTTAAAAAAATGAAATACTAATAAAAATAAAATAAACACAAAATAACAATAAAGCACACAAAAATAAATAAAATAAAAAAGAAACAAAAAGCACACAGGGGCATGGTATGGAGCTGCTTCCAATAAGACGCTGTGGGGGCAAACAACTTGTCGCCTCTGGTCACTAAGGAGAACTTTGGTGTGTGGTCACGAAAAACTGCTGTTTTTAATCTTTTGCTCTTTTTTATGTAAATATTGAATATGTTTGAAATATTTATGTAAATAACAGCAGGCAAACATCTGATGGAGTTGTTTACAACTCACAGACATACATGATGTATTATACAGTATATGACGTAACACGTCCAAAAGATGTTCCAACTTGTCATCAAAACAGATGCAACAGAATTAAAAGCACACTAGTTTTTCTGAAAAGTCTACACAGTTAGATACAGAAGTATTTGGACAGGGATGCCTTAAAAAGTTAATAATTATCATACCATGACGCTACCATCATGCGAAACAAAGTTACAGTCGTCCCTCGCCACTTCGTGCTTTGAATTTGGCGGCTTCACCTGATCACAGTTTTTCAAAAATATAACAATTGATAAATCATGCTGTGTCATTGTTGAATACGGCCTATTATTAGCCAAAAAGTCTGCAAATTGTATGTATTTTTTGCCTAAATGAAGTTTTTTCAAGCATAAAAATGAGGTAAAATAGAAATATAATGCATTCAAAAGGCGCATTCAAGGCCGTTGTGATGGTATGTAGTATTCTACAATGGCCACTAGGTATCAGTAATGTTACATTGATGAAACAATAGCTATCGCAGGAAGTACTGTACAGGAAGTAAGCAAAGAACAAGGAACTCTCTCAATGCTAACACGTGAGTGTATATTAAACATTATTTCTCTCTAATTATGTCTACTATATTGGGTAATAGCAGTGTAAAGCTGACTATAGGGGTGTTATTTAATGTGTACCGCTCTAATAATGTTAAAAAAACAGGTTTTCTATGCTGTACTTATAAAAATATTCAGTCTATAAATAACGCATCTTAATTTGCAATAAATGAGGGATTACTAAATCTTGCTATGGTGTTGCCAGATATTTAGACAATAACGACTGTGTGCGGACTCTCGGCATGGGACGCATGAGATTCTGACGACATGATAACATTGGGGAAAAATATTACGGTTTTACTGTATTATAATTACAGCTCTAAAATGTGTTATTTTGAAATATCTTTATTGAAAAAAAGAAAAAAAAAGTCACGTCAAAACGGTCATTTTTAACCTCTATATAGAACATGATGAAAGTTGAACATAAAATAAATAAAAATAACAAAAAATAACTTATTTTTAAATAATAATAAATAAATATAATACAATTTACTCTGGCTAATCCTGCAACCCAAGTCACAACACAATAAATATTTTCTTACAAAATATTTTCTGCTAACAATGTTAACAATAATAATAACAGTGTGGCTGTAGCTTGGTTAGTATGCAGGTCACATTATGCAAATGGAGCATTGTTGCCGTTTTTTTTAGTCTTTTTTCAAAAGGCTTCACAGGCAGAATAGTTGCATCCCATTACGTGCATTCTTACCTGTCTCTTTTTAGCTGTTTTTAGCTTTAGACCGCAGAGAAAAGAGAAAGAAGTTTTTTCATGTCTCACAGAAGGATTGTGGATGATGGGCAAAATTCCAAATAAAAGTGCAGTTTTCCTTTAAGTGGTTGTTGCTTGTTGTTGGGAGAGTGGAGAGTAAACGCTCTCTAACACTTATCCCCCATTCCTGTCTCCACATTTGGTGACCCTCGATGTGAGTAATATGTCGACCGACAACAGCGCGGCTGTACCGGCGCAGCTCACTGCTCATGAGGCAGCTATCACCGGTGCTATCTATGCCGACTTTGGGCAACACGATGGACCTCCACTTTCTCCCATACCGCAGGAACGGTATGACCAACAACTTTAGTGGTTTTGAAAACGTGACCTTTTCATACCGTGGTATACCTTGAAACCAGTAACCGGCCCATGTCTCGTTGACTCATTTTCAGAGGATGGTAGATCTGCACTGCTATACAAACTGTACACTGACTGCATTTCTATAGTATGGTCTGTTGAGAAGTTTTACTGTGGTAAAAAATGCTTGCTGAAACGTGAGGGGCTGGTTGGTTGGGAGCTCCTGTCCGAATGATGTAAAAGTAATTAGAAATGGGGTGAACAGAAGCAAAGTGTCTTCCATAGAAGAGTATTTGAAGGACAACTCATCAAGTGATAACGCTGCTAAGAGAAAAGAGAAAGACAGCTGCACACGGACGTCCTCAGTGTCTCACAGCAGCAGCGGGAGAAAATTCATTTACGTGAAGACAGGCAGTAAAGAAGGAACGCCTCATAAAAAAAAAGCACCTTTATGTGCAATCAATACCTGAGCCAGTGAGAGAAGCTCGCTGTTCCTTCACTCGGCTGCAGGGGGAAGCGCCATGACTTGACTTTCTATTAGCGCTGCCGTTTGTCTCTTGAAGGACATTCCAGTAGAGGTTGAAATGGGATTTGAGGACGGCGCTGCTGCGGCTGATTAGACATACTGTGGTGCGAGCATGGCTGCTGAGATGAGATTCTCGACTTCCAGGCCGGCAAAAAGCACAACACAGACAGGGCGGCCATGTTGTTTACACACAGTAGTTGCATGTTCAATTAGAATACAAATTTCTTCTTTTAGCAATCATTATCTCTACCGCTGTTACATTTCCACCAAATGGTACAGTTTGGTTTGGTACACAACTTAAGTAGGGTACAACAAATTATTGACAGGAACACTGATCACTGATCAGACATGACATTACATCACACTCCCGCCACACGATGCACATGGACAATGACATAGCGAAAAAAAGTTCTACTCACATTACGTTGTCCTTCTAGCCCACTCTGTTTGAAACACTTTCTGTCACACCTTGCTGTGACACTGGTGGTATGTTTGGGTTATTTTGCACTGTTACTCAGTTTAGGGTGTATTTACTTATTCTTCTGTCTTGGAGCTAGACCCTGGCCACGAAGTCGGGCCCTACGAAGTGGAACGTATGATCAACCCAGTGACAGCATGTCTTAAACTGCCAGCGTCCCTTAAGTGCCACCCGGTGTTCCACGTCTCCCGCCTCAAGCCAGTGACTTCCTCCACCTTGAATTCCCCACCGGCGCCCCCTACCCCCGTACGGCAGATTGAGGGTCATCCTGTTTTCACTGTGAGAACCATCCTGGATGCCAGAAGACGGGGCAGGGGTGTGCAGTTTCTGATCGACTGGGAGGGTTATAGTCCAGAGGATCGGTCTTGGATTTCCCGGTCGCTCATTCTTAACAAAACGCTTATTTCTGACTTTTACCACAGGTTCCCCAACAAGCCCGGTAGTGGGTTATTCTGGTGGCCGAGAGTGGCAGAAATGACAAGGTGCTTAGAAGCGCGTACTGGGCAAGTCTCAGCCTGCGCTTACAAGATGAGCCGGCCGCCCGGGACGAGACCCAGACTTTGGAGGAACTCATCACGATGACCATACGCCTCGACAACCGGCTGCGGGAGCGCAGCGCTCAGCGGAGGGCGGAGCCTTCCCGACCGACACATCAGCTCCCTCTTCCACCTGCAGGGGGCCTCCCTGCTCCGCTTCTCCCTCCCTCCTCCAGTTGTGGATTACCACCTGAGGATGTCGCTGTCCCCGTGCAGATGGGAGGCAGTCGCCTTTCTTCAGCAGAGAGGAGTTGACGGCTACGTCTGCGGCTGTGCCTGTACTGTGGGAGCGCGGCACAGCAGATCTCCCGCTGCCCGGTTCGGCCAGCCCGACAGCGCTCCTCCTCCAGCAGGGACATTCCTCTACAGTTGTCATCTGTTTCACCTACTTCTGCTGCTTCAACTGCTGTGGTGGACCGACTTCAGGTGGAAGGTATGCTATTTTGGACAGGGGGAGCATGTCCTATTAGAGCGCTTATTGACTCTGGGGCGGACGAGAATTTTATTGACTGTGAATTAGTCAAAACTATGAATATTCCACCGTAGAATTAGGGAACGTCTGCTCGCTCGATGGACGTCTCTTGGCTAGTATTACCCATCAAACCCGCACCATCGTGAGGTCGTAAATTTATTTCTTATTCCGTCTCGCTCGGCATCGCTCGTACTCGGACTACAATGGCTTCGCCAGCACGGTCCCATTATAGACTGGAAAACATGAAAGATTTTTAATTGGAGCACATTTTGTCACAGTCACTGCCTTCGCGCCGCATCTCACCCCGCTCCTCCGGTTAAGTCACCACCTGCTATCCCTCCAGACCTGTCCTCGGTTCCTAGGGAGTACCACTCCATTAGCGATGTGTTTTGTAAGGAACAGGCCACTACACTTCCCCTTCACCGCCCGTATGACTGTACCATAGACTTATTACCAGGTTCACCACTACCTTCTTCCCGGCTGTACAATATCTCTCAACCCAAACACTGTGCCTGGCCATATCCGCCCTTCTTCCTCCCCTCTCGCGGCCGGCTTCTTTTTCGTTAAAAAGAAAGACGGTTCATTGCGCCCGTGCATCGACTTTCGCCTTCTCAATAAGATTACAGTTAGGAATAAGTAGCCCCTCCCCCTTCTCAATTCTGCTTTTACTTCGCTGCGTGACGCTGTCATTTTTACTAAATTAGATCTGCGCAACGCCTATCATTTGGTGCGCGTGAGAGAAGGGGATGAATGCAAGACGGCCTTTAATATACCACTCGGGCACTTTGAGTATCTGGTGATGCCTTTTTGCTTACCAATGCTCCGGCCGTCTAACGACATTTTACGTGACTTTATTGGCCGTTTTGTGTTCATCTACCTTGACGACATCTTAATTTTTTCCCCTTCCATTTCTCTACACTACCAGCAGGTGCGGACGGTCCTTCAAAGACTCCTGGAGTCTTATTTGTTAAGCCCTAGAAGTGTACGTTCCACGCACCCTCCGTGCCTTTTCTAGGATTTATTGTGGAGAATGGCCAACTTAAACCTGACCCTGCCAAGATTCAGGCAGTTGTCGAGTGGCCCACTCCTATATCAAGGAAGCTGTCGCAGAGGTTCCTGGGGTTCGCCAACTTTTACCGCCGTTTTAAACGGAACTTTAGTAAGGTGGTGGAACCTCTGAATAAGCTTACTGTACATCCTCCAAGCTACCCTTTGTGTGGTTGCTGGAGGCGGACCGTGCCTTCCAACGCCTAAAGGCAGCATTTACTTCCACACCCGTGTTAATACACCCTAATCCTTCTATCTCTTTTTTGTTGAGGTAGACGCGTCCGACTCAGGGGTAGGGGCCGTGCTCTCCCAGCACTCCGCCATGGATCAGAAACTGCACCCCTGTGCCTTCTTCTCCCGATGCCTGTCCCCAGCGGAGAGGAATTATGACATCGGCAACCGGGAGCTCCTGGCGGTGGTACTGGCTCTTCAGGAATGGAGACATTGGCTGGAGGGTGCGACGCAGCCATGTACCATCTACACAGACCACAAGAACCTGGCCTACATCCGTGCTGCCCACTGCTTGAACCCCCGACAGGCAAAGTGGGCACTCTTCTTAACAAGATTTGACTTCTGCATCACCTTTCGTCCAGGTTCACGCAATGGGAAGCCCGATGCATTATCTAGGATGTTTGCACCCGCGGTGGAGAACTCCTCTCCCGAGACCATCCTTCCCCAGTCCAGGACCCTAAGGGCCCTCTGATGGGAAGTGGAAAGACACGTCACCGAGGCTGGCAAGGGTTCCCCTCCCGCGGCAGGTTGCCCTCCCAACCGATTGTTTGTTCCAGCGGCGCTTCGTTCCGAGGTTCTGACGTGAGCCCACGGCTTCAAGATTGCCTGTCATCCGGGAGCGAGGCGGACTGCCTTCCTTCTGGCCAAGCGCTTCTGGTGGCCGACCTTCCAAGTGGACACGCGGAACTTCGTCGCGGCTTGTACCATCTGTGCCAGGAGCAAGCCCTCTCATCAGGCCCCTGCGGGATTGCTCCAACCCTCCCCAAGCCCTCCCGACCCTGGTCTCATATCGCGGTGGACTTCGTCACGGGACTACCTTGTTCTACCTTGTTCTAAACCTTGTTTTCATCTCAGAGGGCTGGATGTATAACCCCCTCAGTGGCCACATTCTTCCGCCGTGCTCACCGCGTCTGGCACAACACAAGGGAGGCACTACTACGCACCGCCAGACGCAACCAAAGACTAGCCAACCGCCATTGCAAACCAGCCCCGAACTCCAAGTCTGGTCAGAGGGTTATCTGCCCAGGAAATCTCCCTGGGGGGGAGTCAAAAAAACTGGCTCCAAGATTCATTGGGCCCTACGAAGTGGAGCGTATGATCAACCCAGTGACAGCATACCTTAAACTGCCAGTGTCCCTTAAGTGCCACCCGGTGTTCCACGTCTCCCGCCTCAAGCCAGTGCCTTCCTCCGCCTTGAATCCCCCACCGGCGCCCCCTCCCCCCGTACGGCAGATTGAGGGTCATCCTGCTTTCACTGTAAGAACCATCCTGGATGCCAGAAGGCGGGGAAGGGGTGTGCAGTTTCTGATCGACTGGGATGGTTACGGTCCAGAGGATCGGTCTTGGATTTCCCGGTTGCTCATTCTTGACAAAACGCTTATTTCTGACTTTTACCGCAGGTTCTCCAACAGAGGGGGGGAATATTGTCACACCTTGCTGTGACACCGGTGGTATGTTTGGGTTATTTTGCACTGTTACTCAGTTTAGGGTGTATTTACTTATTCTTCTGTCTTGCAGCTAGACCCTGGCCACGGCGGCCGTCTCTTGTGTCCCTGCAGTGATCTCGTAGCCTGCACATTACAGTTGCGCAATGTGGTGTAAACAAAGAATAACAGGAGGGCTCTAATAATGTTAAAAATCATATTTGTGTGTGTTGCTGTAAATGTGTTCAGGTGCTACGGGAGCTGATTGGGGGGCAGACAGCAAGTAATGTCAACTCATGAGTTGAGTTTTAGCTTGGCTTGGGTTATGGCCGCAACAGTAGCCTGTGTTAGGGATTATTGTGGCTAGTGACCACCGACTGACCAGTATAGAATGCTACATATCATCACTAAGTCTTTGAATGCGTCCTCTGAATGCCTTATTTGTATTTTACTTCATTTAGCCATTTTTATGCTTGACAATTATTCATTGAGGCAAAAAAACATAAAATGTGCTTAAATATGCATATTTTTGACCAATAATTATATATATTTTATCCATCCATTTTCTATACTGCTTCTCCTCTTCAGGGTGACGGGGGCATGCTGGAGCCTATCCCAGCTGACTTTGGGCGAGAGGCTGGGTACACCCTGGACTGGTTGCCAGCCAATGGCAGGGCACAAAGACAAACAACCATTCACACTCACATTCATACCTATGGACAATTTAGAGTCACCGATTAACCTAACATGCATGTTTTTGGAATGTGGGAGGAAACCGGAGTCCCCGGAGAAAACCCACGCACACACGGGGAGAACATGCAAACTCCACACAGAAATGCCCAGGGGAGAATCGAACCTATGGACAATTTAGAGCCTAAAATTAACATCAGCTTTTGGAATAAGGGAGGAAACTGCAAAAAACCCACGTACGCATGGGGAGAACATGCAAACTCCACACAGAGATGCCCCAGTCAAGATCCCAAACCCTTGATGGCTTGAATGACTGCTCACCACTGTTTGGATGGTAATGGTAAACTTTGACATGTTTCCTGGTAATCTCTATGTAATGCGCATTATTGCCACCTTCAGCATGAGAGCGGAACAGCACCACAATACGATATTTCAACCAAATGAGTCAACTACAGAACATTTTGTACAATAACCTACTCCGTTTCAGTGAGATGAACACAGGCTAGTCAGCGCAGGAGCGTGGCCCATTGTGATTTGGCCCATACACAGAACCTCCACACTGATTAATGCGTGATATAGAGTCATTCCCATACTGCTGCATGAGCAGTTCAAATCCTCCATCGTGGCAATAAAAGAGCTACAAGCCCATTACTCACGGAGGAGTGTATCCACAAACACACACACACACACACACACACACACACACATACTAAATCAGGCCCAATCAGCACAGCAGAGCATGCATTTAATCATCAGGTGGATGTCGGCATTGTAACATCATAACCTCTCGCATACCTGTCTCACATCTCTTCCCCGTGAATCCTTGCGGGCAGGCACAGTTGTTGGGCGACAAGCACGTCCCGCCGTTCTGGCACAAGCCGTCGCATGTAGCTGACAAAATAAATAAATAAAGAAGAAGAAAGAAGCATTACTCCACAAGATGAATGACTATTAACTATGCAATTAGAGCAGCAGCAGTATCCAGTACGTATTTGCACGGAGAATAAGAGCTAATTTGCTGATGTGATTCATTATGATGAATGCATCTCGCCAAGGTTAATGCAGAAAATGTTCATTATCCACGGTCGGACTGTTTGTTAATGAGTGTCCGCAAGTTGGCAGATAAAGTAGATAAACATCCGTGAACAAATATTAAAACTTCATTTGGGTGAGCTTCAAAGTACTGCATTATTTTTTCCCAATATATACACTCAACAAAAATATGAACACAACACTTTGGTTTTTGCTCCCATTTTTTACGAGCTGAACTCAAAGATGTAAAACTTTTTCTATGAACACAAAAGGCCTAGCACTCTCAAATATTGTTCACAAATCTAAACAAGTCTAAATGTGTGTTAGTGGCCATTCATCATTCATGATTCATAATCTGTCCACATCGCAGGTGTGGCATATCAAGATGCTGATGACGCAGCATGATTATTTCACAGGTGTGCCTTAGGTTGGCCACAATAAAAGGCCACTCCAAAATGTGAAGTTTAACTGTATTGGGGGGTGGTCCGGAGGGGTCCGAAAACCAGTCAGTACTGTCTGGTGTGACCACCACTTGCCTCAAATACCGTAATGTATACACCGATCCAGAGCATCCCACACATGCTCGTTATCTTCAAAATGCCATCAACAGAACACACCTGTGTGTGTTGTCCATAACATACGCACCTGCCCATGCCATGACCCCACTGCCACCACGGGCCACTCCATCCACAATACATTTTACTGTAGTGACAGCATTTTGAATGCACAGAGATACTGTGACGAGAGCCTGAGGCCTATTGTTGTGTCATTCATCCACAAGCACCGCCTCATGTTGCAGCATGATAATGCACGGCCCCATGTTGCAAGGATCTGTACACAACTCCTGGAAACTGAAAACATCCCATTGCTTGCATGACCATCATACTCAGCCGACATGTCACCCATTGAGTATGTTTGGTATGCTTGGATTGGTGTACACGGTATTAGAGACAAATGGTGGCCATAGCAGATACTGACTGGTTTTCAGACCCCTCCGGACCATACCCAATACAGTTAAACTGCACATTTTGGAGTGGCCTTTTATTGTGGCCAATGGAAGGCAGACTTGTGCAATGATAATGCTGTCTCATCAGCGTCTTGATATGCCACACCTATGACAAGAATAGATTATGAATCATGAATGACGAATGCATTATTGCATTATTTTTTTAATACATACACTGTATATATTTTCACTCTATGTGTACAAGTTTTTTTCACAGTTCCGATTTGTCTTCATAACATACAAAATCTGTGACATGCTTCAGTTCAAACACCCTCTGAACAGCCATGTTCAGGGTGGCCTGTTTTTTTTTTTTGGTTGGACAGTCACTCCAGAGGCCCAAATATGCAAACAAGCAAACAAATAGTCTGTTTTCCATAATATGTTGCCTTTAAGAGATGTCGTGTGCGTACCTTTGCAGACGGTTCCATTGCCGGTATACCCCGGCTTGCAGGAACAGCTATGTCCTCCTACCATATTGAAGCACAAGGCGTTGTCGTCGCAGTCGTGGAGTCCGCTCAGGCACTCGTCGTGCTCTGGGAAGCACACAAACAAGCCGTGTTTAGTTTCCCCATGACAAATACATTTATTTGGTCTTGTCGTAAGGAGACATTAGTCACAAATATCTGATGGGAGGATGAGTCATTTCAGATGTTGCACTTCAGTTGGTTGTGGTTGTTTGGACCTGACGGAGGAATACATTGTTTTTTATATCCTAAATGACTTCTAAAAGTAAATGCAGTCACAGTACACATGTTCACAAGTCAACCAGTGTTTTCTGTGAAATCACAACCACTTAAGTCTAGGTCACAACTGGTCGTATGGACTCCTATACCCGGTGTACGTGCAAAAACGCAAGAAACGTACAGTTGGCGTGTGTGTGACGTGCTGTTTCTTGAGCTGTATACTGTCCGTACGGACAACTCTTTCGTACATTTTGCTGGCATCAGGTTTGGGGAAAGTATACATTCTTCGTACGTTGCACTGTTGTGCTTCCTTTTAGATAACTTCACTCCCTGAATGGGCGGCACCACGAGGCGCACCTGTAGCCACTCTTCCTCAAGGGCTCTTAAGCCACCTGCTACAGGAGGAGGATGTGGGATTGTTACTACTGGTCTGCATGCTGCCCGTGAAGCTCCAGTTGGTTTGCTGTTATTTATTGACCTATTAGGCTGCTGTGTGTGTTTCGAGCCTGTTCCACGTCCCCCTTGCTCCTTGTGATGCCGTCCTGCTCACCAGTGAGTTTTGCCTTTTCCCACGGTGCCTTATGTTTTTGCTTCCTTAGTTGCACCGTTCTACCTCAGTTTTGTACTCTGAACTTTTGTATTCTCTTGCTACTTGGGTGGTGCTCCACCTTCATTAAAGACTGTATTTTTGACCTGAACAGTGTCTGGCTCCGCAATTTGGGATCTTCACCTGACTGTCCACAACAGAACAATCCCACCATGGAAACAGATCCCGCGGAGTCTAATCCGGTGCATGCTGCACTCAAGGCACATCGGCATATGATTAGTGAACATCATTTGGCCATCAGGGAGGCTCTTCTCCAGTCAATTTCCAGCAACGTGGACTGGCTCGTCAGCGAGAGAACAAGCTCCATCTTGTCGGCTCCAGCTGACGGCATGTTCGCTCCTCTCCAACCGCTGCCATCCGCTCCTCACTCCTCTTCCAGTGGCATAAAGGAACCAATTATTCCTCACCCCTCAAGGAATGCTGGTGACCGTGGAAAGTGCAAACAATTTAGACACCAATGTCAACTGGTGTTTGACCAGCAACCCCTACTTCACCTGCTGAGCAAGGGTTGCTTTTATGGTCAGTCTGCTGACTAAGTGGGCACTGGTTATATTAGAGACACTTTATCTGGCTTTATATTAGAGTTCCGTAAGGTGTTTGACCACCCTTTAAGAAGGCGCCAGGCAGCCAGCCGTCTGATGGCTCTACGGCAGGACAAGGCTTCTGTAGCATACCACTTGATAAACTTTCGCATTTTGGCAGCTGAGAGTGGCTGGGACGCTACAACTCTGTATGATATTTTTCTAGCCAGCCTAAATTCTAATATTAAGGACAAGCTCGTAGTGAAAGATGAGACTGAGTCACTGGAGCAACTCGTCTCCTTCGCCATTAAGCTGGATGATCGCATCAACCGGCGCAAAACAGAGCGCTATGTGGAGCAACGAAATCCTACTGGCACCCAGTCATCTTCTTCCATCTCCTTACTTCAACCAGCAACTGCAGATGTCGTTCTCGTCGCAACAGCTCTTGGTCCAGCCAGCACTGAGGAAACCATGCCGCTTGGAGGTGGTCGTCTTACTCCTGCCGAGCGGACGCGCTGGCTGCGCCTGCATCTCTGTCTATCTGTCATCTCCAAGTGTCTTGCTCGACCTGCAGAACGGCCGACCACCACTGGAGGAGCACTCACCATGGGCCATTCTTCCGTTGAGGCTTCGCCGAGGCGCCTTCAACTGCAAGGTACACTCACATGAGAGGGGAACTGCTTTGACATTTGTGCTCTTGGGCAGATGACTGTTTCTTGGATTCCAACTTTATTAACTTACATAACATTCCTGTGTTTTGTCTCAAGGAGGCCAAAGTGGTTTGTTTGCTCGACGGGCGTATCCTGGCTCACGTAACCCACCAAATCAAGACACTTACTAAGAGTATCCGGTAATCATTTTGAGAAGTTAAAATTTTTCTAGTACTTTCACGTTTGGCACCTCTAGGCCTCACTTGGCTCAAGATCCACAGTCCTTGTATTCATTGGTCTAGACTAGCTATTACTAATTGGAGCCAGTACTGCCATTTTCACTGCCTCCGTTCCGCGTCCGTTCATGCCCCCTTTGCTCACTCTTCACCTACTGAACAGATTGTTCTTTCTCAAGTTCCTAAAGAATATCACAACCTTAAGGAGGTATTCAGTAAGGACAGGGCCATGGAGCTCCCACCCCATCAACCATATGACTGTGCCATCGACCTTCTACCAGGAGCTAAGTTACCCACCTCCCGACTGTTTACCATCTCCAATCCTGAGCGTGCAGCCCTTGAAAATTTTATTTCCACCTCCCTGTGGCCGGACACATTCGTCCCTCCTCCTTACTGCAAGGGGCCGTGTTTGTTGACAAAAAGAATGGTTCATTAAGACCGTGCATTGATTACTGGGCGCACAATGACATAAGTGTCAAGAATAAATACCCACTTCCTCTTATTGACTCCGCGTTCTCCTCACTTCACTCTTCTGTCATTGTTTTCTAAATTGGACCTTCGGAATGCGTACCACCACTTAGTCAGAATTAGAGAAGGGGATGAGTGGAAAACGGCATTTAACACCCCGATGGGTCATTTTGAGTCCCTAGTTATGTCTTTCGGCTTCACTAACGCCCTCGCAGTGTTTCAGAGCTTGATCAACGATGTGCTAAGTGACATGTTAGGTCATTTTGTATTCGTGTACTTGGACGACATCCTGATTTTTTCCCCTTCCCTTCATGAGCACATACATCACGTTAGGCTGGTACTTCAGCGACTCCTTGAGAACGTTGATTTGTTAAGGCGGAGAAATGTGATTTTCACTCTGATTCTAAGTCTTTTTTCTTTTTTCAATGTGGAGAAAGGGCAACTCAAGGCTAAGATACAGGCCGTGGTTGATTGGCTCACTCCTATAACAAGGAAGCATCAGCAGAGGTTCCTGGGCTTTGGCAATTGTTACAGTAGATTCATTCGCAGCTTTAGTTGAGTCGCAGAATCTCTCACTAAGCTTACGCCCACTGAAGTCTCGATGACTGGACCCCAGAGGCAGATGCTGCGTTTAATAAGCTTAAATGTCTGTTTACAACACCCGACGTCCTCACCCCTCTGCCAGTTCATTGTGGAGGTTGATGCCTCTGATTCCGGGGTCGGGGACGTCCTCTCCAATATTCTCCTACCGTCCGTAGACTCAGCCCCCATGCCTTTTTTTTGGCGCCGTCTCCCTCCTGCTGAGGGTAATTATGATATAGGCAACAGGGAACTCTTGGACGTCGTTCAAGCCTTACAGGAGTAGAGACATTGGCTGGAGGGCTCCACCCACCCCTTTAATGTATTTACTGACTACAAAAACCTAGCCTACCTTCGCTCCGCCCGACGGCTTAAGCCTCGCCAGGCACGGTGGTTCCCATTGCTTTTTTCCCTGCTCGGCTTATTCCAGCAGTGTCTTATTTTGGACTACCTTGCTAGTGTTATTTACTAGCTTAATTCTCAGCAGCGCCTTGTGTTAGTTCCTGCCAGATTTTCGGCGGCACTTTTTGTTCTCACCGTGATTGCAGTTTTTCCTCTGCTATCTCTTTTTCTAGCAGTGTTTTGTGTTTCTCTTTTCGGTGGCCTTGTCTGGTATTTTATCTGTTGTATGGATTTTTTTACTTCTGTGGAGGTCTACTTATGTATTAAAACTTTTGTTAACTACGGCTTGTGTCCTCTCTGCTTCTTGGGATCCCGACACCGGTTTACGCCGACCCGTGACAGTCTAGGAGTCTCAAAGACAGTTTACAATTCAATTCGAATAGAGCACATACAAGCAACTTCAATGTGCCAGCACTGAAGAGAGCAATAATCTGCCAATGAAGGTTTAGTGAAGTCCAATCGATTTCCGAAAAGGAACCGGAAAATATTCCATTCCTAAATACAAACTCTGTTATTTTATTTACCTCATATTTAAACTGCACTTTAATGTGTTTTCATGAAATATATTATAAGGGGTTCTGATCGGTCCCGCAGCCAAACCAGTTCAGAACCACTGCACTAAGCACAGACCAGCGTATGGAGGTATTGCTGGTTAAATATGGAGGGGGGTGCAGATGGCCTCCTGTGAAACAATCTTGTTTAGTCGTCTCCTGCAGCGGCTTCTGTTCCCCCATAAATATTTGAACCATTATGGAGTTTCACACTTGATGGTGAGCATTTGTCAACAGATAGGGAACATCATTTCTAAATGTGGCCTCCAGCGAGGCTGTAAGAGAGAAGAAAGGTTTCAGTGGAAAGTGCTGCATTCAAACACACCGATTTGTGAAATATCAACATATGAGCATAAAGCCAGAAGATATGTGTCCTTTATATCTTCTATTTCACGGGCACAACAGCAAACTCAATACAAATGTCCATTTTCAGTCTGTTTGCACCAGCTGGAGCAACTCCACAGGAACAATCTGCGCCCACTTAAAGACTCCTTTTCCCAGGGGTGTCCAAACGTTTTCCACAGAGGGCCACTTTGATAATTTGTAAAGCAACACATGTAAATATGCTAAGAAGTTATATACAGTATATTTCAAGACAAAACTGCACCTCAGCTTTGTCATATAGGTGAAAGAACCAGTTATCAAATTCATTTTCTGCTCTTTTTTTCCCATTTTTGCTGTTTTATTTTCAATTTTCCACATATTTCAACTTTTTTCTTAATTAATCTTCACACATTTTCTTTTAGTAATATTATGTCTTTATTCCCACAATATTATGACTTCTCCCCATCCAAATTTTCAAAAAATTACTTAATTTTATTTTGTGGTCTAGTGGTCTATTTTGTGGTCACGGTGGTCTAGTGGTTAGGACGTTGGCCAACACAGTAACAGCTTGGGAAGACCTGGGTTCAATTCTCCCCTGGGCATTTCTGTGTGGAGTTTGCATGTTCTCCCCGTGCGTGTGTGGGTTTTCTCCGGGTACTCCGGCTCCCTCCCACATTCCAAAAACATGCATGTTAGGTTAATTGGAGACTCTAAATTGTCCATAGGTATGAATGTGAGTGTGAATGGTTGTTTGTCTATATGTGCCCTGCCATTGGCTGGCGACCAGTCCAGGGTGTACCCAGCCTGTCGCCCGAAGTCAGCTGGGATAGGCTCCAGCATGCCCCCGCGACCCTAATGAGGAAGAAGCGGTATAGAAAATGGATGGATGGATGGATGGATAATTATGACATTATACCTAGAATATTTAGTTTCTTTATTCTCTGTCGTCACATAACTTTTTCCACAGTTTAATTTTCCAAAAATGACAACTTTATTCGTTGTTTTGTTTTTTTCTTATAATATTACAACTTAAAAAAAAATGCCTTTTTTATGCTACTAAAAATGATGTTATTTTTCCCCATAAAACTTTTTCTTGTTAGATTACAAGTTATTTTTCTCTCAAAATTTAACTTTACTCTTGTAAAATTACTGCTGATTTTTCAATTTTTGCTGTTGTAATTTTTTTTTTAAGTTATCTTGTTAAACTTATTTTTAGGGCTGCTATTTAGGACACCCCTGCCTTCTCCTCACATGTTTGCTTACAAGGTGAGATGTTTCTCTTGTGGTTCTGATCCCTGCTGCAGCAACACCTTATCTGGGAATCTCATCTTTGCAGCACAGCGGCAAAGCATGAAAGCGTTGGAAGGCATTTCAAGTCCATCCTTCTGAGATAAAGAGCACTTTGAATGTATAGCCTTCATGTGTCCCTGAACAGAGAAAGCGCACCATCCTCCCGCACAAAAGACAAAGACCATTTTCCTCTGAGATTCACGTAAGTATTGCTTTCGGAGATAAGTAGCTGCTTGGCGAGCACAACGTCAACTCAAGGGGAAGAAACTTTCTGGACTTACTTTGACCTTCATGAACCAAATTATTATATGTCTTTGTTTAGCACTTTTAATGATAAAGATGTGAAACGATTCAGGCTGCCTGTCTGTGACGTCATCGTTACGCCTGTGTGCTGGTCTTTGGACCTGTGAAATACACTTGATTCACTTCTTCTTCTCACGCTGAGACGTACGTCTACGTCGCCGCCATATTGAATATGGCAAGAGTTGGAGCACAGAAGATGCCTCATTCATGTGCTGCATGGAAGTGTACGACTCGTTTTACTGCCCAAACCAAATCCCAGGGAATAACCTTTCACGGGTAAGACTTAACAATTACCTTTGATGGTATTTTTCCCATAGACTGCATGATTTGGCCATTACAACAACATTCTGAGAGCATAATTTGCAGACGTTGTGAAAAACACTGTATTCCCGTGCACAGTTCATTCATTGTCACCTCCCACTGTCACTATTTTCAGACATGTCAGTCATGAACGTGTATCCCTGACACACACGCATACAGAGGCACACACAGTGCCGGAAGAACAACTGTGGAGTGATGACGTTAAGAATGTGGGATATCTGACATCACTTTGTACAAGCAAAGATGTGACTGACTGTGGCTGGGTGATTGAGTAAGTGTAATATAAGCATGAGTTGATATATGTTCCAACATAATGAATTTGCATAATGTCCCTCAGTTTTGGCTGCAAAGTGCACGTGTGGATTGCACTATTTCAAGTAAATAAGACATCATGGTAGTGGTAGACATCAACCTAGTGGTTAGCATGTTGGCCACACAGTCAGGAGATCGGGAAGATCTGGGTTCGTATCTCTGTTGGGAATCTCTGTGTGGAGTTTGCATGTTCTGCATGCGTGGGTGTCATTCAGGGATGATATGAAGTATTGTACACTGGCCACTAGGTGTCAGTAATGTTACATCGATTAGACAGTAGCCACCACAGGAAGTAAACTCTCCCAATGCTAATATTATGTCTTATCTTTTCTACTATATTGGGTAAGTGTAAAGGTGAGTGTATAGCGGTGTGTGGACTGTTAGTTCATGTTTAGAGGGCTCTAGTAATGTTAAAATGCATATTTAGAAGGGTGTAAACAGGTTTTCTATGCTTTGAATACCAAAATATTTAATTTATAAATAAGGAATCCTAACTGATGGAAATTCACTTATCATAGTCGGGTCAGGAATCAATTACCTTGTTATTATTTGTTATTTGTTTTTCTCAAAAAATTATAGTATTCGTGTCATGTCTTGTTCTATGAGCGTGTTGTGCAGGGACATGTTGACAGGCGCAGTAAAAAAATAATCTTTTATCTCGGGGAAGAAAAAAGGAGGCTCACAAGAAGCAGCACGACTGACAACCATACGAGCCACAAAATACAAAAATACACACAGGAGCTCCGACTCATCTTCTCCGGGATGCAAAGAGCACGGAAACTCAAAAGTTCAACGAGAGCAGAAACATGAGATGGCACAAACAAACCAAAGTACGATGCCACACTGGAAAAGCAACACCGAAATAAAGGAAAACAAAACGAGAAATCCAACCTGTCAGGCAGAAGGTGACAGTTCCCCTAAAAATCCTTTTGTCCTTTTGGCATTCCATGTCAAATCATTCTCATAACATCATTGAATAACTTTTTTTTACGTATGTGATGTTCTTTCCGAAATGTTTTTCCTCCTATTTTTTTTTAAATTAATTACTTAATTTATTTATTTATTTTCCTATTTTTGTACAAAATAACTTAACTGATGTTTTCTGTTCTTACAACTCTATTTTTTTTATTTACAACCTGATTGCTGAAATGCAATAACTTAATTTTCGTAAAAAAATAATTAATAATAATAATAAACTCAGATAGTTACATTGTTCTTGTGCTCTCACAAAAAAAACTGTGATTGTTCACTTTCTTTATGACTCGTAATCCCCGTAAAACCACATTATTCTCCTAATAAGGTATTTTCTCCTAATTACAACTTCATTGTTGTAATGGTGTGACTTTATTCTCATTAAAAAAGGATTGTAAAATCTGGTAATATCACAACACTTTTCTCGCATTTATGATTCAATTGTTGTGATGCTGTGACTTTATTGTCGTGACATTACATTATTTCTCAAATACACTTTTTATTGCAATTACAGCTTGATTATTTTCAGGTCCTGTCTTCCCGTCCTTTAGATCACAGGTGTCAAACTCAAGGCCCGGGGATCGGATTCGGTCCGACATACAGTATCATTTTATGTGGCCCGCAAATAATGCTTGTCAAAAAGACATTTATTTTATTTCATTCATTCATTCATTTTCTATAACGCTTGTCCTTACTAGGGCCTATCCCAGCTGCCTTTGAGAGAGAGGCAGGGTACACCCTGGACTGGTGGCCAGCCAATGGCAGGGCACATATAGACAAACAAGCATTCACACTCACATTCATACCTATGGACAATTTAGGGTCGCCAATTAAATGCATTAACATGGATGTTTTTGGAATGTGGGAGGAAACCAGAGTGCCTGGAGAAAACCCACGCACACACGGGGAGCACATGCAAACTCCACACAGAAATGCCCAACAGAGAACTCCGTTGGAAATATTTTATTGTAGTCTTTTAATGCTATTTTTAAAAATATTTGTATATATTTATTTATTTATTTTATTTATTTATTTTTATTTATATTTAGTAATTTTATTATTGATTATTTTTTATTCTAAATTATTTTTTGAAATATATTTTTAATGTTTATTAATATATAATATATTAATATATATAATATATTAATTATTATATATAATATATTAATATATATTAATATTTTAAATATATTTAAAAATGTTTTAATATAGTAACATTATATTGGTATTATTTTATATATTATTTTTAATATTATTGTAAAAATAATTGTTATATATTTAACTGTTTTTACTTATTTAAATATGTTTAGATTATATATTAAGTAAAAATAAAATAAATAAAAATACATTTTTTATTAAAAAGAGACTTAAGCTGTCTTGCTAAATATATTTGTTATTATAAATATCATATATAATATATTACAGAAAAGTTCTTTTTTTTGTTGTCAAATCCAATTTAAAATGATTGTCTTGTTAGACTTAATTATTAATCAATGATTAAGATAATAATTCCAAAATGATTCTAATTAGAATGATACAATAGATATACACTCCATACTATACAGGTGGCCCTCTGAGGGTAACCATAAATGTGATGTGGCCCACGGTGAACACGATGGTGACGCCGCTGCTTTATTTCGTGATTTAGCTATTTGGAGGCGTTAGGCGTTACATGTCTGTACTGTGAGCACTGCAGGTGAGTCCAGAGGTAATTGCTCCCTGGATGCTGCTACTGCTGCTGCTCAGGGCGTAGACAGACAAACAATCAATTATGTACAGCCAGTCACCAGGGGACATGTCCTCTCCTGCTCGACTCGCTCCATCCCTCCGACAAAACATCGACCTTGGGCCGCTGGACTGAAAACACATCACTTCTTATCTTTAACTCCATGATGGTGGCACCTTTGGGATCACTGCCATCTTATGACACCAGCAGGAGGAACAACTCATGCTCTACTTTTGTGTGCCAAACAAAAAGAGCCAAGAAAACACCTCAAATGTTGGATAAATATGTTTCAATCTGGAGATGCTCAGTCCAGGCTTTCTTACCCATCTCCCATATACAGTAGAACCTTGGTTAAGCGGCGTTACACTTGCACGCACTTTGCTTCCGCATTGCCTTGCAATTTGCCAAAGCAATGCGTGCAATTTATTTCGTGACCAAAAATGATGCGACCACACTCCTGCACGACTTACACCTCATGTACTGTTTATGTCTAGTGCACGACAATAGTACACGCGACGCGCATTGTTCCCACATGGGTATACATTGTCACCACCACTTCCTGCATGCGTGAAGCAGTCGTGACATTATTTGGTCCCCCAGTGTCCCACGCAACAGCAGGCATCACCCACAGCTCCATTACTTCCTCTATTTCCAAGGGATCTACAAGATGTTGAACTCCAGAGAAGAAGCTTTCATTGCAGAAAAAAAAATGTAAGTCTATGTTATCTCACAGCTGTAGAAAGAGCAAAGAGCAGGAAGTGGGCAATACACAAGAAAATAAATAGCCATGGACAGTGTGGGAGAGGGAATCGCTGCTTTGGGCATTATCATCACTTATTAACAGAAATTCACAAAGACCCAAGAGGTTACAGAAATGACTTGAGAATTCCCCCCAACTTGCTCCAAGAGGTGGTGGAAAAGTT
Organism: Dunckerocampus dactyliophorus; assembly: GCF_027744805.1. Lineage (NCBI taxonomy): Eukaryota > Metazoa > Chordata > Actinopteri > Syngnathiformes > Syngnathidae > Dunckerocampus > Dunckerocampus dactyliophorus. The sequence continues at coordinate 29,065,413 of NC_072823.1, read as the reverse complement.
AACCCATTCATGTGAATGAGACATGATGTTTAGGCATAAACCTCGTTTACACTTGCACGCACTTTGTCCCTGCATTGGTACGCAATGTTGTGTGCCAGTGAGTCAGTTGGTGGTAAAATGACGTGGCTATGTGTAAATGTTAAAAATTTGTGTCATGCATAATTCCTGTGAACTAGTTGTGAATATAACTATATATATATATACAGTATATATATATACAGTAGTACCTCGCATAACGTAAACCTCCTTTTACGTAAATTCCACTGAACGTAAATAATGTATGGAATGTTTTTGCATCGTATTACGTAAGAAATTCCATATAACGTAAAGCGTCAAGTCGGTGCAAGTTCAGAAATTCGATTTGAATAGCTCGCGTGACAGAGAGAGGGAAACATTTTCCATGACTAACAAGAGTACACTTGGTGATGCCTTCTGACGCTTCACGCTCTCATTGGCGGATTATCGGGGCACCGCCTACGCTCTCATCTCATTGGTTGATTATCGGGGCACCGCCTACGCTCTCATCTCATTGGTTGACTTATACAGCGCGTACGTGAGTTTGTGTGAGAGACAGGCTTCTCCCTTCAACCTCCCTTCCTCATCGTAGTCGCCCTTAAACTAGTTCGCACGCACTGAAATCTCTTCTTGAATATTTTGAAGGCCCAAAGGTGTGAGTTTGGGAAGATCTTGGAACGGATTAGGCTATTATATGTATTTTACGCTTCGTATAACATAAAAACCCTATAACGTAAATGTTCTCGGAACGGATTATTTACGTTGTAGGGGTGTCTACTGTATATATATATATATATATATATATATATATATATATATATATATATATATATATACTGTATACAGTCAAACCTGTCTTAGCGGCCACCTTTATAGAACAGCCACCTGCCTATAGCAGCCACTGAAAAATCCCCCACGGCAAATTTACATGTTATAGACCCTGTGTATAGCAGTCACCTGTCCAACGCGGCCAGCGGCCACCCATTTTGTCTCCCTTGGTCAATATCTGACCGCATATAGCGGCCATATTACCAACTCAAGTAGAAGCTTCATGCACGAAAAAGTTTGGTTTTTCAATCAATGAAGCCGTCGTGTGTAGACTTTAATTACTGAGTCCTAGCTCAGTCACAATCATTCACAAGATCCACACAAACTGTCAGTTGTTCCACATAAAAAAAGCCATCTTCTTTTGAGCTTGCTATTTCCTGGTCAAACATGTAACTTTAAGCCAAAACCAAAACATTACCGCAAATTAGGCTAGGAACAGGACGTGCTCCCAGCGACGCTACAATAAAAAAACCATACGCTAGCATGCATGCGGCAGCGGGAGCAAAACTGAGTTTGGTTGTACTTAATTGAAGTATTTTAGAATATACTCACGTTATTTTTCATCAATCCTCAGCCACAAATCCATCAAAGTCCTCATCTTCTGTATTCGACACAAACAAAGCCGTCTTCTTTTCCGTTTGCTACTAGTCTGTTAACTTGTCAGTGTTATTCAGCTCCGAAGCAAAGAAGGAAACTTCTCCTGTTGCTTCTGCCAACTTTATTTATTGAACGCGGCCACCAGACAGCAGCTCAGAACACACACACATCTCTCAGCATCGTCTCTCCTTCCTGCTTGCCCACAAGGCAAAGGTTAAACAAGCCCCACTACATAGCTGTCCAGCCAATGCCTGTAAGAAATGACACCGTTTATTTCCTGGTGTGCACTGGTCAATACTGTAATGTCGCTTGTTGTGGGGAAGGAGAGACTCACGTCGCCGATGCACTTTAATGGCTTTATTAACAGCGGAGAACACTGCAGGACTTTACATCCACGCCAACATAAACACACTTCCCAACTCTCTCGAAACTCACAGCTCTCCTGCTCGGGACGCCCACCGTCACTTCCTGTCACTTCCTGATGAACTAAAGCTGTAATGACACTCTGCCGTATAAAAAGTAAAATATTAAAAACAAGCGTAAGACATTACTAGCACAGCTTTGTTCTGTGGGTCGTGGATATATCCTATCAGTTATTATTAGCCTCTAGCTTCCTTTTAGTAAGTAAAAACCTTGGCTATGATTGCACTACATATATATAGTATATACATTCTTCGTCAGGTTTGTGGCATTGGCCCTATGAGCAAACGACAACTGGCTTGTTGGCTCAGTGTCGTTGGTGAGCGATGGTAGGGAGAGCGAGAGCGGTCAATGCAGCCCTAACGAGCCGCAGCTCTAAGTTTTTTTTGGAGGTGCACGTCTATGGAGTTATATTTGTGCCTTAATTGTATACAGTAACTTCTGTTGTGTGCTTGCTGTTGTGTCGCTGCGCTCTGTTGCTCACTCTCTCTCCCTGCTTAACCTCTGCATGCTTGCATGGCGGGGCGATCCGGTGTGCATGCACTGGTACCGGGCGGGCCAGGTTTTGGAGACTGGGCTCTTGGCTGGATTGCAGGTTGCGTGCCTGGAAGGCGGCATACGGGCGTGTTCAGTTGTCAAAATGCTTGCCTGCTGGTCACTCTCTGGGAGGGGAGGGCACTGTTATAGTAATACATTTTTTTGTAATATTCTCGCCATGACCGGCAAAGTGCCAAAGCTCGACCAGTGGCTCACTTTCGACGGTTGACGACACCTAGCCTAAACAATACAATATTCCAATTTATTGAGATGCACCTGTACATACAAAAGATGGTGTACAGGGATGTAGATCACCACAGCGCTGTGGAGGAATTTTGGTCCACCCGTCTTTGCAGAATTGTTGTCATTCAGCCACATTGGAGGGTTTTCCAGCATGAAGCACCTTTTAATGGTCATGCCACAGCATCTCAATTAGGGGTGGGGGAAATAATTGATTCTTAGATGGATCACGATGAGGACATTAATCGACTCATAAATGTCAATAGTTGATGCTGATGGAACAAAAAAAAAAAACGGAAAAAAAGACAGAAAGCGAAAGTTCTGCCCCAACAGTTTGTGGTGGTACACCTAAGTGTAATGGGCGTCACACACGAGAGGTGACAAACAACTGCGATTCATGAAAGCTCATCACCAACGCGTAGCAAACCCTGCACACGGGCGGCGACGACTAGCTGTGACCAGTTACACTGGTGAAGTGACGCGTTGATTCATGAGATGTATTCCATTGTAACCTTCATGCATGTTCAAATAAAACTAAACCAAACCACATCCTGAGTGCATTGTACAAGTCTGCCACGGTTTTGATTGGCTGTCAGATGTGGAGGGAATTTGGGGATATCAAAGTAGTTCGGAGGAGGAAGAGCGGCCGATGTTGATCGAATACTCTTGGTAGTATTGAAGATAAACTTCCATAAATGTTTAAATATGTTCACTCTGGCGCCAGTGAGTTCCCATGCCGCTGCTTTTTTCTTTATATCTCTATATTCTTTTTTAGAAATGCCAAATAGCTCCGGGAAATTAATCTGTTTCATGTTTATTTTAAACATCATTTTAAACAAACTTCAAATATGTTTTGTTTTAGTAGTACACAGTGAGTAAAAACAAATGATATATAGATAAAAATGATCCTTTAAAATATTGACAAACGCATCGATAATCATTTTATCATCGCATTGAATCGTGGCCAGACATTCCTACCCCTAATCTCAATAGGATTCAGGTCAGGACTTTGACTAGGCCACTCCAAAGTCTTCATTTTGTTTTTCTTCAGCCATTCAGAGGTGGACTTGCTGGTGTGTTTTGGATCATTGTCCTGCTGCACAACCCAAGTTGGTTTCAGCTTGAGGTCACCAACAGATGGCCTGACATTCTCCTTCAGGATATTTTGGTAGACGGTCGAATTCATGGTTCCATTTATCATAGCAAGTCTTCCAGGTCCTAAAGCAGCAAAACAGCCCCAGACCATCATACTACCACCACCATGTTTTACTGTTGCTATGATGTTCTTTTTCTGAAAGCAGCGTTACTTTTACGCCAGCTGTAATGGGACACACACCTTCCAACAAGTTCAACTGTCTCGTCAGACCACAGAGTATTTTCCCAAAGGTCTTGGGGATCATCAAGATTTTTTATGGCAAAACTGACACGAGCCTTAATGTTCTTTTTGTTCAGCAGTGGTTTTGGTCTTGGAACTCTGCCGTGCAGGCCGTTTTTGCTCAGTGCCTTTCTTATGGTGGAGTCATGAACACTGACCTTGTGACCTCTTGGATGAGTCATCGAGGTGCTCTTGGGGTCATTTGGTTGGCCGGCCACTCCTGGGAAGGTTCACCACTGTTTGTTTGTTTGTTTTCGCCATTTGTGGATAATAGCTCTCACTGTGGTTCACTGAAGTCCCAAAGCTTCAGAAATGGCTTTATAAGCTTTTACAGACTGATAGATCTCAATTCGTCTCAATGGTGTTTTAACAGAGGGACAATCACTTTTCACACACGGCCATGCAGGTTTGGATTATTTTCACCCTTACTAAAAAAAATTAGTAAGTTTCATTTAAAAACTGCATTTTGTGGTCAGCTGTGTTGTCACTGACTAAAATTTAAATTTGTTAGATGATCTGAAACATTTAATTGTGACAAACATGCAAAAAAAATAACAAAAAATGGCATATTTTCATAGTTAGAGCTTAGAAAACCTTTTTACCATCTTCTAAATACACTTTTTAACATTATTATTTTTGGGTAATCCTGCTAATTTTCACAAGCTATTGTTTTCATTTTGGGGCAATAACATGAAGTTTCACATTTCATTCAGTGAAAGCAAAATAATGCAATATAACTTCCTGACTTCCCAGTTTTTCACAAAGGCCACGTATCCGACTCTCAGTGCAAAAAGTCTGTACACCCCTGGTGGAAGTCAGCATCCGTGACCCACCCATCACGCCTTCAGTGGCTTTTCCCCAGGGTATGGATGTCCGGGATTAAACAAGGACACACACACACACACGCACACACACACACACACACACACACACACACACATCTTGCTACAGCCTGCCTTTTAGAACATTCAAAGAGAGTGCACAAGCAAGCTGCTACCTTTCATGGCTTAACGACTAATCTCAGCAAGCAAGGAGCACCCAGGGGCACTTTGGGGAAAAGATGAAGACGAGGAATCTTGACCTTCAATATCAAGGGCATGAAAGCGTCAAGGCTGTTTTTCCTGCTAAAGGCTGACCACTGCGTCTGAGGACATGTGTTCCAGTCTGCCCCCAGCTGGGATCTAAACCCGTGACCTCCATACATGCAGGTGGTCGTGACGGAAAAGTACAGCTCTGTCTGACAAGCCCAGACCCAATAGAACAGGGCTCCGTGCTGTTTCGGCTCGGATTATGGGACGCAAATCAGCCCTTTAATCCAGCATTCTGCACATGAACACTGGGACACCAAATGAACGACTGTCAACATAATCCTCTTTGTGAGACCGACCGGTGGAAATGTGGTCATCAATACGGGGGACATTGTTTCAGCTGACTTTGCAATTGCTTAATTGGCCAAAGCTATACTGAGGACGATAAAAACGCTCGTACATCACGCCCATGCACAACGTCAATAGCAACCGCAGGGGCCGGCTTAATGTTTCTCTTCCCGCAGCTGTAATATTTCTTCTGTGCTCAATTTGAAGCCATCAGCGCTCCCTGTGGGGTCTTCTCACGCCACAAACAGATGTTCATTGGCTTTGAATAAACCGTGTTGCCCGTAGCTTAGCATCATCGGGCGCTTATTGTCAATTACCGCCACCAGTGGTAAAGAGGCGGCATCAACGTGCATAAAGTGTGTGCTCCTTTGTTAATTGGAGGCTGTTCAAAGGTGACAAATATGTAAGACAGGATGTCCAAACGTTTTCCACTGAGGCCTGCATACTGAAACATGAAAGGATGCCAAGTTGATATTTTGTAAAATATGTTAAGAAGTTATATCTATTTCAAGAAAAAAAACTGCATCTCAGCTTTGACAAAAAGGTGGAAATGTGTCCATGCTCCTAAAATGCCATTTTTATGAGGGCTGTCGAATGACTGACAATTTCAATCAGATTAATCACAGTTTTTACATTAATTCATCATGATTAATCACCATTAGCAACTATGTCTGAAATATGAGCATTTGGACTGTATTTAATGAGGAGAAAGATACATGACAGGACAGGATTATATACAGTATATTTGTATGTATTAACAGCTCCAAATGAATCGACTATGTCAATCAAATTAAAAGATACCACACAAGTCTAAAAATCTATTCATCTAACACGAGTCTCTTTAATAGCAGCACAACATTTGAATCACACTTTAAACTGTTATTATGAGCAATGAGGGGTTGTGTCAAAGACATCACGTAATTTAAGGTAAATGTACTTGTTTTCAGTGTATTTTCCAGCATACTTAAATGTAGCAAATTGTATCTTAAGAGCTACGACGTGAGTGATAAGAATATCCACTTCATGTTTTTCTTTATCGTCCTGTTCATTTACACACACGCGCGCACACACACACACACACACACACACACACACACACGTTACACACGCATTATTAAGCCGTTTTTGTGATCTTTGGAGTGTCCCTGAATGCATCTCGCATTCTTGTAATGACAAAGAAGCAGAGGTCGTTCCCAGGATTGGATGAACGCACTAGAGACGGGTGTGAGTTGGAGATACATACTGTACAGTATATGCTGTTGGAATTGTAATGCTGTTGCTGCGTTCAGGTCAGAATGAAGTTATAAGAGAGCGGCAGACTCTGTGTGACTGTGTGGGGACGCTCCACTGTGCTTCCCTCTGTCGTCATAACAAAGAGGTGTGGTTGCTCTGGTGCGCATGTGTTAATTACATTAAAAAATATAACATAATTAATAGGGGTGCAACGATTCATTCATTCATCGATGCATCAATTTATATTCCTACGATCCAGCTATATCGATGTGTGTTAGCAAGTTTCCATTCTGGACGGCAATATCGATCCAACATCGTTTAAAAAGGTAATCAATTGATTTAATCGACACTAGGAAATAAAGCATTGGATTTAAGCATGGCAGGCTTTACATGGATGTGTGTTTTTTAAGCACTTTTAACGATACAGACTCGATAAAGACATTCAGTCTGTGTCTGTGACGTCATCGTCTTCCGGGTATGTGGTGGTCATGGGAGTTGTAGATGACCTGTGAAACAAAGTTGATTTGCTTTTTCTTCTTTTGGTCAGTTCATTCACTTCATTCATTATTTAACTCATCTGGCCTTATTTGAAACTCCGTTTAAGTGACATTTATGTGGACAATATGCATAGTAAGGATGTTTTGTACGCCTGGTAGTTCACATGGATGTATTGAACCGTTTCGGTTATGCATGTTCAGTTCGGTCCACTTGTGTACCGTTTCTGGTATATTTTATGCTATTTTCTCATCGAATTTATTACTAGAGTGATCTAATCGCTTCACGTGGAACTAAAGTCCTTGGGCGAGTTTCCGCACAGACACCTCTGAGTGTCGGACACTACTAAGGGGGAGAAACGCTCGTAGCTCGCAGGCGTAACAAATGGCATCATGGCAAATGCAAGTGAGAAGCCTGAGCTGGAAGTCCCTCCCATCTCACTACGGTCTCCTGTTTGGGAACAATTTGGCTTCCCTGTTAAAATTATAGATGGACATAAGCAAGTGGATAAATCCAAAGTTGTGTGTCGACACAGTTCCACGGATATCTGGGATGCTGCAGGAAACACGTCTAACATGTTGGGGCACTTAAAGTGGTATCATCCGGCAGTGAACGTTACATCTACAAGAAAGACAACCAGCTTAGTGCAAACACCGATAACGTCGGCATATAAACAACCTCTAACAAACAACTTTGACCGGGCCAAAGCAGTAACACGTGGTACCGGGGTTTTTATAGCCACGAGATTACGACAATATTCATTGTTGAGAGTGCTGGCTTTAAGTACAGTCATGGAAAAATGATTAGGCCACCCTAGTTTCTTCAGTTTCATGTTCATTTTAATGCCTGATGCAACTAAAGGTACCTCATTTTGGACAAATATAACAATGGCAACAAAAATAGCCCATAAGAGTAAAATTGTTTCTATTCTATTCTGCTATTCATGTACGAACTTAAGTGATTTTAGTGATCAAGAAAACCGTGGAAGTCGCTAGATATCATCTCTTAAATGAAACGCTGATGAGCGATGTTTCTTATCATCATTGTATTACTCCAAACAAATGTGCCTTTAATTGTACCAGGCATTACAATGGATCAAGAAACTGAAGAAACAAGGGTGGTCTCATCATTTTTTCAATGACTGTAAGGTTCTTGAACCTCGCTACGAAATACCATCATGCCCTCACTTTAGCCAGAAAGTTAGGCCAGCACTTTATGAAAAAGCTAAAAGTGATGTCGTCAACGAGCTATCTTGTCCGCTATTTCACTTCAGATGGTTGGACTTCACGTGCAACAGAGAGCTATTTAACTGTAACTGTCCATTACATTTCGCCACAATGTTTAAATAATTGTTTCAAATACAGTAGTTTACTTTATTATTATTATTATTTTTTCATTAAAAAAACTCAGTCTAATTTATTTGAAATATCACCCAAATGGGTCGCTTTTATTTATAAAAACAAAAAGTTCAGTTTGCATTTTTTTAATAAAAGCATTTTAAGTCATGATTTCTGCCTTTTTTGTACCAAAAATGAACCAAACCGAGTACTTCAAGAAACTGAACCGAACTGAAATTAAATTTTAGTGTACCGGTACACAACTAACTGGTAGTTTACGGTCGAGTAACAGTGACGCTTAGTGCCGTCATCATCCAGCGAGGCGTGTACAGGTCAAAACACACAAAACGTACGCAGAAGCAATAAATGACGCGCTTGCTTGTTCTGAGGAGGACGGAGAAGAGAGGAAAGGCTGGGAAGCCATAATTATGGCTGGTCGTTTATTCGTTTTGTCACACGTTGCGTTTCTTATTTTTCTTCTTTTGCATTACCACGTTTCCTTACACTGCTGCATGCCATCTGCCATCACTTCACATTGCAAAGTATCGTTTGCTTTCCCGGTTTGGTCTCATCATTATCAAAACTTGTGATCATAAACCCACCACGCCACGGTATCCCGCTCAGTGTCTCTGTTGAGCACGTTATCAAGACGGAGGACTCATCCCAACCTTCTCAGCGGCAAAAGATATAAGGAGGTCACATTACTTGCTCGTTGCTGCATCATTCTTTCAAACGGCCGCTCGGATCAGGAGGATTATCGGCACAAAAATGCCCTTGCTGCCATTGGCCGTACAGGTGAGAAAGTTTCAACACCTAATTGAAGATACCACATTCATTTGTTGAGGAATTTGCATAATATCCCTCACCTTAGTGTGCAAAGTGCAGGTTTGGATTACACTATTTAAAGAAAATAATTCATCATAGCAAGCTATACCACCCTCTGTGCATCCTGATTTTGTATAACTAATTTTCATTCATTCTTGTAAGTAACTCATTCTTTTCAAAAAGTAACGTTGACTGCCATAGACGTCTATCGATGTATTTTGCTTTTTCTCACGGGACCTACAGATCAAAGTCTTATTCATCCTGTGTGTGAATTTCGACTTGTAGGCAATATATTCTACCGACAGATTGGCTATGAAGAAGATGGAAATTGGTGGATTGCGGCTTGAGAGAGGAAAATCTCGACGCGCATTTGGAAATCAGAGACAAAAAATACAGGCAGCTAACCCTGTCACAGAGCTTGTGTGGCGGTTATTAGCGACGCGATCGTAAAAGATGACAGGGTGACATGGGTGATGGTGACATACTTGATAATGGAAGCCAGAGCAACAAGCGAGCAGTTAGCGTTGCTGAGCCGTGTGGCGCGACACTGGAGCCTAACACGGGAAGCAGTTCAGAGTCGTACACATACACATACTGTAAATAACTGTAAATACTGTATATACTTTACACACACACTCCTATAAATAGTTTACACGCACACATCTGTAAATAGTTACAACATCTGTAAATATATGATTATTTTGTGTCATGTTTGATGCGTTATGTTCTAAATCTGTGAATAAATGTAGTTATTTTGTCATCAAAATCCTTTTTTCTTTGTGTTAAATAACTGTTCAGATGTTTGAGGTGTCACTAAAACTAAAAATATATGGACGTCAGTCACCGTTCTGCTTGAATTTGCTTCTCTGCAGAAAAAGCTCGTTTTCTCTGTTTTTTGGTCAAAATCAGGTGTTTTTGCTGAAACTACCCTACGTTCTACCGCCAATATCTAAACACCCAAAAAGGCTAGAAACAAACTTTTTTTTCTGATGAAAGACGAGCGTCTAAAGTTTCTTTAGGTAGTTTCAATGGGCCTCATTCACGAAACGTTCTTACGCACAAATCTGTTCTTAAAGCCTTCTTACGAAGATTTTTGGCATTCATGAAACGTGTTCTTAACTCACAGTTCTTAGATCTAAGAACAAATTCTACGAACACTCAGGAGGACTCTTACGCACAAGCAAAGCTTGCACTTTCAATGCGCAATCGCCCTCATGATGGATTTTGCAACCTGATCCCAAAAAATGTAGTGCAAATAAAATATCCCAACAATTATTCATCATCAAAACAACTAAAATATGCTCCATCGATAAATATATATTCAAATCCCAATTCATCAAAAAAAAAAAATAGGCTGGCTGGACGTGCGCTGCGCAGAGAGAGAATGTAAAGGGACCATTAGATTTATTTGCTGAAAGCCACCAATATTTGATGTCCTGCTTCAGGCTTCAGGCTTCCCTCTCTGTTCTTGCAGGTGTGCAGGATCATCAGAATAACATCGCAATGAAACGTGGTGTGTCTATTGCGCACGTAGCACCCCCAGATAACGACATGCGCCCCCAGCCACGTCTTGAGCCAGAGCACGGGGCTGCTGTATTAATAATAATAAATAATAAATTGTCACACACAAACTATGTATTTTCACTTTATTTTTCCATCATGATTGTGTAAATATTTTCTAGAGTTTCCGAAATGGTTTGGTTTCTGATTGTTGGCCCACCTCCCGTTTCCTCCAGATCCCTCCGGTGCAGTCCAATCTTTTTGAGTCTATTTTAAGTCAAAACACTTCTTTTTAACCTCTGCGGTGGTGCGTTTCTCCGTGGAAACGGCATTTATGTTGCCTGCAATGGTGCTCCATGCCGACTCTTTTTGGATGGCCTGATGACCGGTGGATACACGTGAAAATAAGGTGGTCTTGTGTTCGCTCACTCCTTGTAAAAGCACCTCTATTTCTGTAGAATTGAAGCTTTTCTTTCGTTTGTTGTCCAGCTGCTCCTCAGTCTTGCCCTTGCGCGTTGCCATCTCCGCCTCCAGCTGCCTGTTGCGCACGGCACATTTTTTACCTTATATAGGAAATAATAGGCGGTGACCTATGCAAATTAGGGCTCACATGCACGTGCATCCCCGTTGGCATTCATCAACCTAAGAACACCGGTGCGAACGATTATCCCTACTTAAGAACGTGTCCTGAATGCGGCGCAGTTTCCAACCCGCGCCTTCTTAAGTACACTTCTTAAGAAGACTTTTAAGAAGATTTTCGTGAATGAGGCCCAATGTTTCTGTAGTCCTAAAACTCAATATTCTGTGGGTCTTGAGTTCAGCCAGAATGGCCAAAAACGCAGTATGGATCACTCTACTCTGAACATGGCTGGCAGTCAATGAGTTAATAATTTATACCTGATTCCCTTAGAGGAAATAACGGGAATCTAGGAAACTTCCCCTACACTGTCGAGTATCCAGGTATTGGCTAAATAGTTACTGAATCCATTTAAGTGACTGAATCGTTTCGGATCGTATCGTTCTAAATCAACCAAAATTGTTCTTGAATTGTATCGGCAACCACAAATTGCGATACATTATTAAAACGAATCATTCCACCCCGAGTAGTTCATGAACTAAATTAGTTACCGCTGTTATTTTTGACAGCCCTTATAAAAAGTGTAAGCATGTGATGTACTTGTACTCTTTAATATACTCCATAATCTTTACTGTTCTATGGTTTTACCATTTATCTAACTTACCATGTGGAGATATGGGGTAATAACTATAAAAGTTATCTTAATTCGCTAAATGTACTGCAAAAAAGTACTGCAAAAAATAAATAAATACGACTTCTGGTGCTGCATGGTTTTGCACTGTACTCCGTATCTTTCTTTCATCAGCTTCATCGTCAAAAGGGTTTGCTCTGCAGAATTAGATGGTTGACCATTTGGTTAAAGCAGGGAAGCTTACTTCTTGACATCTCGATGACCCGGGTAGGCTACCGCATTATCCAGTAATCATCAAGTTTTGGTGTCTGACCTGGAAAATATGGGCAGCTGGCATTGGCTCTGGCATGCATAAGAAATATAAGAATAGTTTCAATTTTATTTTTAACACAGTTTAACATTTACTTTAAAAAGTCAGTTGTTAAATGTCGTGTTAAATGTATGAGAGCCAGATGCAGTCAACAAAAGAGCCACATCTGGCTCCCTACCCATGAGCTAGCAAGATAGCTAGCTGCCGCCAGTGACGGCTAGGCAAAGCGTGTAAACAAAGATGCAAGAAAAGTTGAACAGCAATAGGTTTGAAAAGGGAGTGAGCAAACATGCTGGCATGGAATGATCAATACGAGACGCATCATTTTGTTGGCAACCCTACGTGACACAGCAAACAATGTAGTCATTTTTTGTGATCGTAAAGTTGAAATGTTTGGAAAATTACAAAAAAAACAACACCAAAACAACAGCCCATTTTTTATGACACAAACGGAAAAGCTCAGTTTTCAGTTTTGGAAACTCCTCACCCTGGCTCATTTTTTATGGTTAAAAAAAACTACAAGTACTTTTCTACTTTTGCGTGTGGACGGAAGGCAAAAATGCAGTAAAGAATATGTATTTTTCACCATGATGGACATACTGGCCTAAAAATCTCCACGGAAAATGTGGAAAATGAGTGCAGTCACAGGTTCAGTGATTCAGAAAAAGCAAAATCCCTAAAATTGTTCACTCTTGCTACGTCTTTCTGTGTCCTTTTTTTGTAAGCCCTTGACTCATGCCTTGTTATTATCATTGACAACTTGTAGAAAAACTTAGCAGGGGGCGCCCCAGATGGAGCGGAAAATGGGAGGTCTTCTGAATTCAAACACTGAGGCGCTACAGGAACTCTGCGGGCATCCTCTCCAGCCTCGTCACTTAGTTCCTTTGCATTGATGCTAATTGCTTTAAAAAAATAAAAATACAGCCACAGACGAATGTGAGCAACTTGTTAGCTTAGCATCACAAGCTGCAAAGCACTGGAAAAGGATCGCGCTGGATCTGCCGCTTGTCATGATATTTTGTTGTTTTAGAGGAGCGGACCGACTCAAAGGTGTTTCTTGGATTTTGTTCTGTGTGTGCGCGCGTGCGTGTGTGTGTGTGTGAGATCCAATCCTTTGCACTAAATCGATGCTAACAATTCAAAATAGACAAAAAAGCACAGACAAAGTTTCCCAGTATTCCTGACGCCTCATACACCCTTGACGTTAAACCACCACTGAAATGTTTGCAAGTATCGGACCAATGATATCGATGATTTTCCCTCAATACTAACATTCAATAGAATCATAAATGCTCAGAATGTTCCATGAGTTCACAGATGCTGCAGCATCTGTGACATTTTCATTTCACGGTAACACCAACACGGGCCTAGTGGTTAGCATGTTGGCCACGCAGTCAGGAGATCGGAGAAATCTGGGTTCGAATCTCCGTTTGCATGTTCTGGAATATGGAATCCGGAGTTTGCATGTTCTCTCCGTGCGTGCGTGGGTTTTCTCCGGGTACTCCGGTTTCCTCCCACATCCAAAAACATGCATGTTAGGTTAATTGGAGACTCTAAATTGTCCATAGGTATGAATGTGAGTGTGAATGGTTGTTTGTCTATATGTGCCCTGCGATTGGCTGGTGACCAGTCCAGGGTGTACCCCGCCTCTAGCCCAAGGTCAGCTGGGATAGGCTCCAGCATACCCCCATGACCCTAGTGAGGATAAGCGGCATAGAAGATGGATGGATGGATGGTAACACCAACACAAAAAACATCAACATTAGCGCTTCAAATTTTACAGCTTCACTCTATCACTGTTTTTGAAAAATGCTGTAGATGAATCAATAAATCAGTGCTGTTTCATGATTGAATACTGCCTGCTATTAGTCCAAAAATAGTACTACTTATTATTAAATTTTACTGACTATTTTTTAACCAAAATGAAGCATTTTCAAGCATAAAAATGTCAAAATAATGTAAAATACAAATATACAGTAAGTCATTCAGAAGACACATTCAAAGGCGTTGTAATGATATGTAGTATTTTATACTGGTCACTAGGTGTTGCTAATGTTACATTGATGATTGTCACGTTGATGAAACAATAGCCACAATAGGAAGTACTCTGTGATAATGTGACTCTCCCATGTGTGAGTCTGTTTACGTCTTATTTTCTCTTATTATGTCAATTATATTGGGTAATAGCAGTGTAAAGGTGACTATAGGGGTGTTATTTCATGTCTAGAGGACTCTAATAATGATAAAAGCTATATTTAAAAGGTAAGCAGGTTTTCTATGCTTTAACTACCAAAATATTCCATTTCTAAATAAGGAATCCTACTTTGAAGAAATTCACTTATCACGGTCAAATCTGGAACCAATCAACCACAATAAATGAGGGATTACTGTACATTATTATCAGCATTTCAACTTTTTCTCACCTTTTTCCTATTTTTTCCCAATGTTGCTGTTTTTTTGTGTGTAATTTTCTTGTTTATTGTAATTGTGAAATGTGGCGGGGGCCAGTAAAAAAACAAGCTGTGCAACCTGGGTGGCACTTTGGACACACTTGCATTAAAGAATTCACAAAGAGTGAATACAGTACAATTCCTTATGCAACGCAATGACATTTTTTGGCAGGTAACTTAAAGTGTGCAGCGTTGCTGGCATACATCACAAGCACCAAACTCACTTCCATAAAACTTTGGAGGTGTGAAGAAACATAAACAGTTGGTGCAGATATAGCGATTTATTTCTAATTTGTAGAGTAAATAATTTCATATTTATTCCTAAATAATTCAGAATTTAGAGAATGTGTTTATTTATAGAATACTTTATGATCATTTTTTCAGGACTCACAGCACCGAAAATTTGAAGATTTTATGTAAAAAATTATTTTTTTTTTTCTCCGGTAATAGGCTGTTTTTTTTTTTTGCAGAAAAGACACATCATCAAATGTATAAATCCGTGCTAATATGCATGTTAAAGAAGACCACCATTTGTACATGTTTATGTCTTTATGGATCACTGATGATGTTTTTTCATCAACATTTTTCACCATTCGCTGGTGGTCCGGGAACCAAAAAGCAGGGGTCTAGTGTATTGACAAGAATCTATCTATCTATCTATCTATCTATCTATCTATCTATCTATCTATCTCTCTACTGTAATTATTGGTGGAGCAGCGTAAGACGCTACCAGAATGGCTCAGCGTTGGCACCCGCTGGATTTAAAGCGAGCGCACCCAGATACAACGTCCCATCGCAACTTTATTTCACTGACACTGCAATTGTGAATAAAGGCAGCTGAGTTTTTTTGGTTATTCATAATATACTGACGTCTGCAAGCATTATTCTTGTATGAGCGCCACTGGTGCACAAATCTATATTTTGTGTGAAAGCAGTTTTTGACTTTGCTATACAGCAAAATTATTTTGTCAGAGATTTTATGCTCAGGATTTTAGTTTGAATTCAGAAGTCTATTATTTATTTGTGAATAATGGCAGATTTTTTATGTTGGTTACTCAGAATATGCGAAAGTTTGTTAATTTTATACCTGCTGCTACTGGTGCACTTGACTTTTCCTGCTGGTTCTGTGCAATGGGAAATATTGTATGGTGGTAGACGTAACCTTCCAATTATTAAGATAATGGAAGTAAATTAATCTGTTTCGTGTTCATTTTAATTGTGGATCATTACAAATATGCTTTGTTTTAGTAGTACACAATGAGTGTACTACTTCACCGCTGAAGACCAAGACCGGTGAAGTCATCTCAGACCAGCGCAAGCAGCTCAAACGTTGGGTGGAACACTACCTGGAGCTGTACGCCACCCAGAATGTTGTGACGGACACCGCCTTGGATGCCCTACTCGACCTCACAGTCATGGAGGAGTTAGACACCCTGCCTACAATGGAAGAACTCGGCAAAGCCATCGACCGCCTCTCCTGTGGGAAGGCTCCTGGAAAAGACGGTATCCCCCCAGAAGTCCTGAAGAGTGGAAAGCCGGTCCTACTGCAACATCTTCATAAACCTCCTGTGCCTGTGCTGGGAGAAAGGCTACGTACCCCAAGATATGCGCGATGCCAACATCATCACTCTCTATAAGAACAAGGGGGAGGGCAGTGACTGCAACAACTACCGCGGCATCTCTCTCCTTAGCGTTGTGAGCAAGGTCTATGCCTGCGTCGTCCTGGCACGCCTGCAGAGTCTCGCCTCTCGAGTGTACCCAGAGTACCAGTGTGGCTTCAGGGCTGGGCGATCTACAGTGGATATGATCTTCTCTTTACGTCAGCTGCAGGAGAAGTGCCGTTAGCAGCAGAAGCCCCTGACCTGATAAAGGCCTTCGACCTGGTCAGCAGAAGCGGACTCTTTAGCCTCCTGCGGAAGATAGGTTGCCCCCCAAAACTACTCCAGATGGTCATGTCCTTTCATGAGGACATGCACAGCACAGTCTGCTTCAATGGCGGTACATCTGCCTCCTTTCCTGTGAGCAGCGGCGGAAAACAAGGGTGCGTCCTTGCCCCAACCCTCTTTGGGATCTTCTTCTCCATGCTGCTACAGTATGCCTTCACCGACTGTACGGAAGGTATCTATATCCACACCAGGGCTGATGGAAAGCTCTATAACATCGTTTGTCTGCGCGCTAAGACCAAAGTCCGGGAAGCTCTGATCCGTGACTTACTGTTCGCAGACGATGCAGCACTGACGTCTCACACAGAAGCTGGACTGCAGGAGCTAGTGGACCGCCTGTCTCATGCCTGCAAGGAGTTTGGCCTGACTATCAGTCTAAAGAAAACTAACATCTTAGCACAGGACATCCCCACCCCAACAGACATCTCCATCGATGGTACGCACCTTGAGGTGGTAGACTCATTCACCAACCTCGGTTCAACAATCTCCAGTTCCCTTTCTCTGGACACCGAGATCAGCACAAGGATCGGGAAGGCCGCAGCCACCATGGCCAAGCTGAACAAGCGTGTGTGGGGAACAACAGTCTGTTGATTGTGAACACCAAGCTGAAAGTGTACCAGGCTTGCGTCCTCAGCACTCTCCTGTACGGCTGCGAGTCCTGGACCACATATGCCGGGCAGGAAAAACGGCTAAACACCTTCCACTTATGCTGCCCCAGATGACTCTTAAATATCAGATGGCAGGACAGGGTAACCAATGCCGAAGTTCTCCAGCGTGCTGGCACCCCAAGCATGTTTGCCCTTCTTAGTGGGAGGCGCTTGAGGTGGCTCGGCCACGTTCGTCGTATATGGCTGCTGGCCGCATCCCCAAGGACATTTTGTATGGGGAACTGCGTGAGGGGGCTCGCCCCACTGGAAGGCCGCAGCTCCGGTTCAAAGACGTCTGCAAACGTGACATGAAGCAGGCCGGCATCGACCCCAACTCGTGGGAAGGCACAGCAGACAATCGTCTGCTCTGGAGGGCTGCAGTCACCGACGGAGTCAAGAGGGGAGAGAACAACGGAAACAACCAGCAAGCAGACAAGAGAGCAAAGAGGAAAGCAAGGACAGTCGCTACCTTTGCGCCAACTTCCTTTGTGTGCAACAAGTGCTCCAAAGACTGCCATTCTAGGGTTGGGTTGTACAGCCACTCTAGAAGATGTAACTGTACATGATTGCGCTACACCATCATCTCCCGAGATCAATGCATGCTGGAATGGAACACAATGAGTTAAAAAAATTACATATAGAAAAAAATTATGCATGAAAAATTGACAAACTATTGATCACAAAAAAAGATGCATAGAGATGTATGGATAATCGTTTTATCATCACATCGCAGGCCTCTGAATCGTAATCGCATCGAATCGTGAGGTGGCCAAAGATTCGCACCCCTATGGTCACTAGGTGTCTTTAATGTTACATTGACAATAGCCACCACAGGAAGTACTGTACAGAACAGGAAGTGGAAAAGGAACAACGAGAAACTGTCCCAATGCTAACATGTTTGAGTCTATGTTGTGTCTTATATGTCTGTTTTCTCCTATTATGTCTACTATATTGGGTAATAGAAGTGTAAAGGAGACTCTAGGGGTGTTATTTCATGTCTAGAGGATTCTAATGATGTTAAAACGCATATTTAGATGGTGGTAAACAGGTTGTCTAAGCTCTAACTACGAAAATATTCAATTTATCAATAAGGAATCTTACTTGGCGGAAATTCCCTTGTCACAGTTGGGTCTGGAACCAATTAACCGCCATAAACAACGGATTACTATACTTTATTTTTACACAGTGTGATCGAACTAGTTTAACTGCTACCATTACGGGACAAAGATGTCCTCTTGAAAAATCATAATATTTTTCATATTTTTGGATCAACTTCAGTATTGATCGTAAAGAATTGATCGTAATCAAATATGTGATATATATCACCAAAAATGAAGTTGATTGCAAGTTTGATATATAAAACGTAGGGTGCACAGTGTAAAAATCGAATGATAAGTGATTGCATTTGAAGTATCACAAGTAGTTGGATATATCAGTCCCACAGAATCAATAGGGTGGGCATATACTGTCAATCATCCATGTCAGCTACTTAGCTCGGATTTTATGAAGATGGACTTTTCTTTCAACTTTGATCAGGAACAAATGGGTCTTCCGCCTCCATCACAGGTTCACACTCAATTTCTCTCCTCTCCTCTCACACACACACACACACACACACACACACACACACACACACGCGCGCACACAGTTCAGTGTATTTTCACACACCAGATGAAGAGTGTAAACACACTCCAAAAAAGTCACTACATGACCAGAAAACTGAACTCACCTCTTTTCCTCCACGTTTCCTTGTAAGACTTTACAAGGCAGAGGTGCAAATCAGAGAAAAAGGTTGCCGGATGTTTCTGAACAAGAATCATAAACACTCAATTCCTTCAGCTTTTTTTTATTGGCAAAAAACTTCTTTCCTCTATTTGTTTTGACTGCACACACAACCCTGCAGTCTCATTTATAGAGACGATGAAGGGACCGTTTGTTGTCCTTGTACAGGCAACTGGAGGGTCTTTAACAACTAGCGTTTGTCGCATCTGAAGAGTGAAAGGATTTACTACAACAGTGCTGTTAGACGACTCTTCATGAATTGGATGCAAACATAGAGGTTTATGAAAAAAATGAAGTGTCACCGCAAAATGCTCCATTCAACATCTCTACTCAATCAGATGAAGCAATTTCGGTAGAAATTGTGTGTGAACGCTGAAGGTGAAATGTAGAACAAATGTGTTGAAATCTATTCACCGACTGAGGATCGAACTAGCAACCACTGTACGACCTGAGCCATGCCTCCGTTCGCAGTAAGTAAGCAGAATGTTACATGTAATGTTAAATGTAACATGAATTTCCACAAATAGGGGATGACATTGAAATTGCCCATTCGTTTTCTAATGGAAGAATGTCACAGAAAATATTGTTTTAGAAAAATCCTGATACATAGCCTACATGTCAGGGCTGGGCGATTAATTGAAAATGAACCGAAATCGACATATAGAGCCTCTAATTGACGTAAAACAGCCGTCTCTGCACCCCGCATTCACAGTTCAGTAGTTGTGTTTGGAAGACCAGAGTTAAAATCATGCCTTCATCTTTCGAGATTTGGCGAATGACAATGTAATCCAACTGCATTTACACTGACTTACAACAACAAATCAAGTGCAGAAAAATCTGCATTTACCGAGAGTCATTTCGTTCCTGTCTACAAACAGAATATGATGTGATTTTAAGAAAAAACAAACAAGTAAAGGAGTGCATGTTCATTTCACTTGTTTCAAAATTATACAAATATTTACTAGGGATGTCCGATATTATTGGCCACCGATAATTAATGGCATAAAAACAATAAATCGGCATAAAAACATGATATCGGCCAACATCAGTATAGTTTTTTTCCCTAAAGCAAAAGCCGATTAATGCCAAGGTCGCAAATTTCCAACACTGCTGAACTTGCTGCAGCACAAAGTTAATACTGTGCTGCTTACAAGTCTGTGAGAATAAGGTAACTCGATATTTACACAAGCAGAGTAACAACAACACTCACAGTAAACTTACCTTTTATAAAGATGGTAACTTTGATGGTAAGAAATTGTGTGTGTGGGGGTGGGGGTTACCATTCCACACGCTAGTCTCACTGTGTTTTTTTAAAGAAAGAGCGAAAAAACGTAATAGGTAGATAACGACAGACAAGACACAACCAACGAGCAATGCAGAATAACTGAAACGATGTGAGCTCTCAACGTGCCACTTAGCGTCTATTTACAACAACAGTACAGCAAAGCACACTGGGAAACAGGAAGCTCTGGTGTCAAAACCATGTACGGCAACGCCGCTTCGCTGAGCCATACGTCAGCGTTGCTGCCATATTGGATGTGGCGACAAGTAAATACAAGGAAATGTACTTCATAAAACGTCTGTGTACAAAGAAATTTAAGTTAATGCTTCTCGTTTATACATTAGTCATATAGCTATCATTTATATGTTAGACACCAAAAACAATGTATTGGATCTTCTCAGATGGCTAAGATAAGAACTTATTCTTCCAACACAGGAGTAGTTCACATTACATCAGCTATAGAGCACAAAGTAGTGCCGAAAAACCATACACAGTATACTGTATATATAGTAGTTTTAATGCAATAAAATAAGAATATAAAATAAGAACACATAATAATAATCATAATAATCAGCAAATTCATGTCTTTTAAACAATACCCCTTACTAACTAAAAATACTAACTTACTAACTAAAAATAAATAAATATTGGACAATATCGGCATATTGGTTTTCGTCAAAATCGCTAGTAGTGAGATAATCGTACTTTAAACAAAGTCAAGGTTGGAGGTTAAATTAATCGGGATTTGTATTTTTGCAAAACCGCCCAGCTGTACTACGTGTACTGTATGAGCTGAACACTTTGAGGTTGGAATTGTTTGAAGCGGTCGAGAGAAGTGGGAGGAGTTGGTGGACAAAAAAAAAGGTGGAATTTAAATGCAAAAATGGAGAATTGTTGAGAGGTATTGTTAGGGATATTATATATCCATCCATCCATCCATCTTCTCCCGCTTATCCAGGTCCGGGTCGCGGGGGTAGCACTCTCAGCAGGGAAATCCAGACCCACCTCTCCAGCCACCTCTTCCAGTTCCACCGGGAGGACACCAAGACATAATCCCTCCAGCGTGTCCTAGGTCTGCCCTAGGGGCTTCTCCCACCTGGGCATGCCCGGAACACCTCACCAGGGAAGCGTCCGGGAGGCACCTCAACTGGCTCCTCCCGATGTGAAGGAGGAGCGGCTCTACTTTGAGCTTCTCCCGGATGAGCACCCTAGTCCAACCACGACCGGTCACGACCCAAAGCTCACGACCATAGGTGAGGGTGGGAACATAGATTGACCGGTAAACTGACAGCTTTGCCGTTAAAGAAGCCACAGCTGGCACGAATTGTGCCTACAATTTCGTGGATTCACTCGATCATATTTTTCAAAAATATATTAATGAATAAATCATCACTGTTTCTTAATTGAACGTGGTCTACTATTAGTCAAAAATATGTACAGTATATTTCAGCAAATTTTGTGAAACATTTTCAAGCATAACAATTGTAAAATGAAGCAAAACACAAATAAAAGGCATTCAGAAGACGCATTCAAAGATATGTAGTATTGTACACTGGTCAGTAGGTATCAGTAATGTTACACTGATGAGACAACAGCCACCACAGGAAGTACTGTACAGAACAGGAAGTGAAAAAGGAACAAAAACTGTCCAAATGCTTACATGAGTCTATGCTAACATGAGTCTATATTATGTCTTATTTATGTCTTATTATCTCTTATTATGTCTACTATATTGGGTAATAGGAGTGTAAATGTGACTATAGGGGTGTTGTTTCATGTCTAGAGGGCTCTAATAATTTCAAAAAGCATATTTAGAAGGTGGTAAAGAGGTTTTTAACAACCAAAATATTTTGTTTATAAATATGCAATCCTGCTTTGCGGAAATTCACTTAACAGTGGGGTCTGGAGCCAATTAACCACAATAAATGAGGGATTTCTGTCCATGGTATACAGTTGAATGATTTGGAACAAGACGATTATCCAAGAGGAAACTGAGGGCAGCATGGGAATGCTACAGCAAGGTGGAGACTGGGGTAGAACACAGCTAACGTTAGCATTTTTGCCGCTTATAGACATGTCTCATGTAGTGTTGCTTTGAAAGCTTTCATCCATGGATGAGCTGGAGATGCTTTAACTGGTACAAAACATGCATTTCTGCAGCAAAATGTCACCGAAGAGATGTAATTACATTCCAGCATTGCCTTTAAGCAACTCACCTGTGCAGGAATAGTCATCGATCCGGATGTAGCCTGTATGGCAGATGCACATGAAGGATCCGGGGGTGTTAACACACATGGTGTTCTCCCTGCAGTAGTGCTTCCCTTCAGCACACTCGTCGATATCTGAAGAGCAAGGAAAGTAGAGAGGAGATGGTAAACACTCGGTTAAACATGGATTCTGCTTTTCAAATAAATCATCTGCACAGCAATGTCCAGGCAGCAAATGTATGCAAATATTGAGTGGCAGTTTGCAACCTCACTCGTATTTCCAGGTCACAGCCTATCTTAATTCTCGTCAATATTTTGCATGACTGGGACCCAACGTTCAAGGCCGGTGATTGATTTAACTTCTACTTTAACTAGGCAGAAAGACTCTACTCTTCTGGAAACAGGATTCGATGATGTTGCTACTAACGTCTTTTGAGTACTTGCACCAACATGTGGTTCAATTGCAATTAAGATAGTGTAGGCTGTGAAAAGTGCATCCCAACATGCCATGCAATGCAACACAATATTATATTTTATGATGAAAAACTCTCCTAATATTCCAAACACATATGCTGACCTGGAACACTAAACAATAAGAACACTCAGCCAGGAGGACAATCATATTAGTTCTTTAAAGATACTGTATACAGCAGGGGTGTCCAAAGTGTGGCCCGGGCGCTAATTTTACACGACTAAAGTCAAAATATTGAGAGAAAAAAGTTGTAATGCAATGAGAAAAAGTCGTAATTTTACGAGAATAACATTGTTAATATTAACCTTATTTTAGCAGCAAAAGTCAAAATATTAATGAAATATGTTATTTTTTAAAGTCATAATATTATGAAATTGTCATTGTAAAGTTATAAAGTTGTAAGAAAAAATTGTAAGAAAAAAATGGCAGAAATAGAAAAACAGCTGTAACTTTACGAGAATAAAGTCAAAATATTAAAATTAATAAGTAATGTTAAAGAATGTTGTATTCTACCAAGAAAAACATTAAAATTTTACAAGATTCAACGTGTAATATTCTGAGGAAAATAATGTCATTTTAGTTGAATATGGTTGAAATTTTCAGAAAAAAGACATATAATACATATCCATACAATATATATTTATACAATATAAATAAATATATCTATACAATATATATTTAACTAATATATTTATTTGGGTTCGAATCTCCGTTGGGCATTTCTGTGTGGAGTTTGCATGTTGTCCCCGTGCGTGGGTTTTCTCCGGTTTCCTCCCACATTCCAAAAACATGCATGTTAGGTTAATTGGTGTCTCTAAATTGTCCATAGGTATGAATGTGAGTGTGAATGCTTGTTTGTCTATATGTGCCCTGCCATTGGCTGGCGACCAGTCAAGGGTGTACCCCGCCTCTCGCCTGAAGTCAGCTGTTATTAGGCTCCAGCATGCCCCCGCGACCCTGTAGAAAATGGATGGATGTATTATTGCACTACAAATTTGATCTGTGACCTGTTGCGTATTTATTTATTTACCTACCTACCTATCTATCTGTCTATCTATGTATCTATCTATCGGACGGACTGCCACGGCGAGCAGACTCCCCGCCGCAAGTCCACAAACGCCCAAACTCTGCACAGAAACAAGCCGACAAAATGCTGCTCAGATTGAAGTTACAGATATGTCCTACCTCCTGGTGCAAAGTATTGAAAACACGAGGCACCATAGCAGCAAATTCGGCAACTTTGAGACTTTAGCATTTTCAGGGCTACAGTATATCGGCTTTCATTATAGGGAAAAAAACCCAATAATGACCGATACTACATTTTTATGCTAATATCGGGCCGATATATTTATTGGTGGGCCGATATTATTGGACATCCCTAAATATTATGAGAAGAAAATTTTCAAAGATTATTTATTTGAATCTCTATTCACAAAGATGATTCGGAACATTAAAAAAAATTAAAGCAACGAAGGCATATAGGATTGTTATTTCATGTCGAGAGAGCTCTAATAATGTTAAAAAGTGTAATATTTGTCCAATATTTGTCCAGTTTCTTGACAACGTATACTATGCTTCCACTGGTTCTCTATTGAACTTAATGCCCCAAGTGCAATTATCTGGGCTGCAACAAGAATGTGTCGGAATATATATTCCATGGCTTTACTGTCTCGGACATTGCTGTTCAGCAACTTTGGCTTCTTGCCACATTGGCGATAATGTGGGAAGCAAAGTGGCAACACTGAAACAGCTTTGCGTGTGTAGTGCAGCGAGGGCAGTTATGTTCCTACACGCCCAAGACAGAGGAACAAACATGTTTTGAAAAGTTCTGTTGTTCCAGCATCCCAGGTACGATATTAGCTATTAGCTAATTAGAGGCCGCCTATTAGCACCTTGTTTACAAGCTATGGGATTACACTCGGAACCTGCTGCCAAGAATCAGTTAGTAATGTTGTGTGCAGCAAATCACCAAATGTCATATTATCAGTGAAGCTGCATCATATAATATAACATTATATGATGACTGGGCCGCACGGTGGTCTAGTGGTTAGCACGTTGGTCAACACAGTAACAGCTTGGAGATCGGGAAGACCTGGGTTCGATTCTCCCCTGGGCATTTCTGTGTGTTCTGTGTTCTGTGTTGCATGTTCTCCCCGTGTGCGCGTGGGTTTTCTCCGGGTACTCCGGCTTCCTCCCACATTCCAAAAACATGCATGTTAGGTTAATTGGAGACTCTAAATTGTCCATAGCTATGAATGTGAGTGTGAATGGTTGTTTGTCTCTATGTGCCCTGCAATTGGCTGGCGACCAGTCCAGGGTGTACCCCGCCTGTCGCCCGAAGTCAGCTGGGATAGGCTCCAGCATACCCCCGCGACCCTAATGAGGATGAAGCGGTATAGAAGATGGATGGATATATGATGACTGTAGAAAAGAAAGAAATGGGACTGATGTTGGGTCAAACAAGCATGAAAGTGAAATAGGCTGCTCATCAGATGATCAAAAGTTTAAGACCACAGCCTTTAAGAGGCAAAAAGCAATGAATTGCTTTCTTATATGTTTTTTGTCTCTCCCATTTCTTTTTGGGTTTTATTGCATTTTGAAGCTCTACTTAGACCATCCAATAGATCCAACAGTGAAAAATGTAAATTCTTGCAATGTTTCAACTAGTCCTCCAATTTTTATCAGGAGTGTTTTATCTGTATGTGCGTTTCTTAAAAAAAACTGGCATAGGTATCTAGTGTCATTTGGAAATCATTCAAAATAATATGGAAAAAAGTGGCTATACCTTGTTAGGTCTGACTTTGGAAACTGGAGAACAATTTTCTTTTACTCTTTTGCATGCACATTTTTTTGAGAAGCAAACTGACCATATCCATCTAGCCGGAATTACTTTCTTCAACACCAACACTGACCAAACCTCTGCTGGAAAAGTCACTGTTGATGCACTACACTGCTGATGAGGGTATCATATCATGTCAAAAAATCCCAACTATTCCGTGAGAGTTGTGTGCTTTCTTGGCGACGTCATCAATGTGATTATTTCAATGTATAAATGTTAAGATGATTCTGTTTATCTTTGGCAAGGATTCTCAGCCACGTGTATGCTGTTTGAAACTTCACTGTCTTATCTTGTGCAAGATAGAATCTAAAACGACGATTCCTTGGTGGTTTCCAGCTTTATTCATTGTACCAATGGGAAAAATTGCCATGACCATATTTTTACTACAGTGTTATATGATACTATTGATACTATTTTACTAGATATTATAAATGCAGTGACCGGCTTGATCTGGATTTCTCCTAACCTCTCTTTAGTCCCGTGGTTCTCAATTATTTTCTGTAATGCCCCCACTGAGGGACAGAAATGTTTTCGCTGCTTTGACATACTATTGAGAAACTGATAACAAATTAATGCATGTTGGCAGGTCTGCACTAATACTGAAAGGCATCCCTGCCTCTCACCCCCCCCCCCCACCCCCACCCCCACTACCCCGCCACCGACAGCTCACCGTGCTATTCCCGGGGGGACCTGCCCCACTATTTCAGAAGCACTGCTCTAAGGTGTCTTTTAGGAAATAGAATTATACAAGAGCAGACCATCCCGTCACGAAAACCATCATGTTCCCATTAGATAACCTACTTGTGGCTCTTGGCACTCCAGATTCTTTCGGACTCCAGTGCAGGCAGTGAGGAAAAAAACTACTTGACCTTATCAATGCAAGACAAATGCTAGAATGCAAAGGGCCCAGAAGACGTGAGATGCTGCACCGCTCGATTTTCCATCTATTCAAAGTAAGACGGTTGCCCGGCTGCTTTTGAGATGTGGGATGAACTGTTTTTTTTAACATAAACCATAGTTGAGATGCTCTATCCTTGCTGTTCTTTAAGTATATTATTTATTAGTTTGTCCTTCTCACGCTCATGAATACATTTTTGGATCTAAGATAGCTGTTGCTAGAGCAACGGCTATTCCTGTGCTTTAAAACTGCATGCTTTAACCTCTAACGGAGGATCCACAGCCGTGTTGGGATATATAAATTAACCGCAGCATTATGATGCAACCCAATGCAATTACATGCAAATAAGGATCAAACAAACAAACATGGCTGAGTATCATCCCCCGGGGACCTGTCCGTGTTGATAGCGCAGGTCAATAGTGGAAAAAGCTTGTGAGAGGAAATCTCCACACACTCCTTTGCTTACTACTCATCATTACCAATCTATTATTCGCTCTTAGATTCCTGCTTCAGTGCACAAAGACATTCACCCTTGAATACGTTCCATGTCAGACGCATTCGCAAACAAGCACTTGAAATTGAATTTCAATAGACTGGCATTGGCATCCTCTCCTGCACCTAAAATCTCATCACCTGCCCACAACTGCCATTCACATTTCCTTGTTTCACAGTTCCATCAACACAAGCAGCCCGCCGCTGCTGAAAGACCTCAGCGATGAATGCTGCCTGCAGACAAAGGGCGATCGTTTATGAAAGTACACGTATCCTTCACTAAATGAATGGCGACTAAATGAACTCTGTTGTGGGCCGTGAGGAAAGTTGAGTGTTTGAGGCAGAAAGGGAAGTACTGGAAAAGGCAAAACCACAAGATGGGAGAGACAAGTTGATGGTGAGAAGGTTAGTCAGAGAGTGAAAGAAAGAAAGAAAAGGGTAAAACCGTATAGTTACGGACGATCAATTGAGAGCCCTATCACTGGACTTAAGAAAACCTTCATCCGGAAGTTCTGGGAATCATAAGACCAGAGAGAGACAAGTTGAAGAAAAAGGTCATAAAACGGTACAAGTGATTTCGCTTGAAGAAAAGGGCAAAGAATTGTACCGAATTAGGCCCTGTTCAGACTGAAAGGTTCCTGGGATTTTTTTGGGCGATTTGATAATAATCTGCATCCACACTGTGCCACATTCGTAAATACAGTCAAACCTGTCTTAGCGGCCACCTTTATAGAACGGCCACCTGCCTATAGCAGCCACTGAAAAATCCCCCGCAGCAAATTTACATGTTATAGACCCTGTGTATAGCAGTCACCTGTCTAACGCAGCCAGCGGCCACCCATTTTGTCTCCCTTGGTCAATATCTGACCGCATATAGCGGCCAAATTACCGACTCAAGTAGAAGCTTCATGCACGAAAAAGTTCAGTTTTTCAATCAATGAAGGCGTCGTGTGTAGACTTTAATTACTGAGTCCTAGCTCAGTCACAATCATTCACAAGATCCACACAAACTGTCAGTTGTTCCACATAAAAAAGCCGTCTTCTTTTGAGCTTGCTATTTCCTGGTCAAACATGTAACTTTAAGAGCATTTGCACCAAAACATTACCGCAAAGTAGGCTGGGAACAGGACGTGCTCCCAGCGACGCTACAATAAAAAAAAAACATACGCTAGCATGCATGCGGCAGCGGGAGCAAAACTGAGTTCGGTTGTACTTAATTGAAGTATTTTAGAATGTACTCACGTTATTTTTCATCAATCCTCATCCACAAATCCATCAAAGTCCTCATCTTCTGTATTCGACAAAAACAAAGCCGTCTTCTTTTCCGTTCGCTACTAGTCTGTTAACTTGTCAGTGTTATTCAGCTCCGAAGCAAAGAAGGAAACTTCTCCTGTTGCTTCTGCCAACTTTATTTATTGAACGCGGCCACCAGTCAGCAGCTCAGAACACACACACATCTCTCAGCATCGTCTCTCCTTCCTGCTTGCCCACAAGGCAAAGGTTAAACAAGCCCCACTACATAGCTGTCCAGCCAATGCCTGTAACAAGTGACACCGTTTATTTCCTGGTGTGAGACAATGTGCACAATGTGTGTCAATACTGTAATGCCGCTTGTTGTGGGGAAGGAGAGACTCATGTCACCGATGCACTTTAATGGCTTTATTAACAGCGGAGAACACTGCAGGGCTTTACATCCACGCCAACATAAACACACTTCCCAACTCTCTCGAAACTCACAGCTAGCACTGAGCCTAGCTCTCCTGCTCGGGACACCCACCGTCACTTCCCGTCACTTTCTGATGAACTAAAGCTGTCTGCCGTATAAAAAGTAAAATATTAAAAACAAGCGTAAGACATTACTAGCACAGCTTTGTTCTGTGGGTCGTGGATATATTCTATCAGTTATTATTAAGCCTCTAGCTTCCTTTTAGTAAGTAAAAACCTTGGCTATGATTGCACTACATTGTCATGTAGACCTACAAAGTATTGATTTTCCCACTATGGAAGCCGTTTTCAAGTATCGTTTCAGGTCACCCAGAACGCCCTATTTGTGTAGATGAAAGGCTGAAACCATAAAATACTTTGCCGTTTTGACTTGAAAATGTTTCCGTGTGAATAGCCCCTTAGAACCTTGTCACTGGCCTTGACGAAAGTTGAGGGCTTAGAGAGTTCTGGAGGTGGGTGGTAGAGGAAGGACAGGAAAGGACCAAACTGCAAGACCAGAAAGATAAGGTGAGGAAGAAAAACAGTGAGCAACAGATCATAAATTGTCGTAAATACAGCTGGAGATGTAAAACAAAACCCCCAAAACCTCTAATGTCCAATTGACAACCCTATCACTGGGCTTGAGGAAAGTTGACAGTTAAGAGAGTTTGTTGAGTGGAGAAACTACAAGGACGGACAAAACTGCAGGACCAAAGGTACATGTTTCTCTCATGTGAGCAAGAGATTAAGTGGTGTAAAAGACATTTTCCAAAATAAAAGGGAAAAGAAACCGAACAACTCACTGAATCAGCCTTGTCACTGGCTTTGAGGAAGACTTTATAGGATTTGAGTGGTGGCAGAAGGCCAAATTTGCAAGGCCAGAGGAAATAGTACAGGAAGAAGAAGTTGATAAAAACGGGACGAGAGATTTCTTTGACGGAAAAGGGCAAGGAATTGTACCGATTTAGCACCTTGTCACTGGCTTAAAGGAAAGTTTAGGGCTTAGAGAGTTTGGGGGGAGAAGGAAGGACACAGGGAAGGACAAAAATGCAAGACCAAAAAGACAAGTTGAAGAAGAAAAACAATGACATAGACATAATACAGCTTGATTGTCCTCAAGAAAAAGGCAAAACCATTGATGTAGGAAAACTAATGTCCAATTGCAAACCCTGTCACTGGCCTTGAGGAAAGTTAGTTTAGAGAGTTTGTTGAGTGGAGAAACTACAAGGAAGGACAAAACTGCAAGACCAATGTTTCTCTCATGTGAGTGGTGGTGCAAAAGAGATTTTCCCAAAAAAGGGGCAAAGCTATGGATTTAACAATGGAAAGAAAACAAACAACCCACTGAATCATTGGCCTTGAGGTGGATGAAGGACAGAAGGACAAAATTACAAGACCAGAGGGACCAGTTGTGGAAGAAGAAGTTGATAAAATGGTGATTTCCCTGAAGAAAAGGGAAAGGAATTGTACCAACTGAGAACCTTGTCACTGGCCTTAAGAAAAATTGAGGGTTTCAAGCAGGGATGTCAAACTCAATCGCACTGGGGGCCAACAGCCAAAGCCTACTTTAGGTTGTGGGCCGAAATGGACATTACCCCCAACTCCACCCCCCAACTTTGTATCTTTCTTATTATTTATCCTGAAATGTTCAAGCACACTCATATGCATCATCACACAGATGCTTGTTCGAAGTTGTAAACATGACAGGACATGCCCCAACAATCCAGGCTGAAACAATAGTAGTTAATATGCCGGAATTATGTCCGTTCATTCCTGCTTGAAATTTGTACCTTACAATAGTCTGCGGATTTACGACTATGCTTGTTTTGGCGTGGTTGTTCGTTTCAATAAAGTGATCGACCACCTCTATGTCATTCTCTCAATGCAAAAGCTACAGTATTTCATATCAGCACAATCCGTGAGATGTGTAATCCGGAAGCGTTTGCAGCTGTGCAATGGGCAAATTATGCATTTCCCAGCATGCTTTCCTGTCATTAAAATTGTCCCTTTTAACTGTTTTATACCCCTTTGAGGTGCTACTGTGTACAGACAGGGTGTAATAAATAACGTGCTGCCGTTTTTAGTTGTGCACAGTGAAATTATTTTGACTTTTGGACTTTAATAAGGGTGCCAGATTTTGAATCTGGCACCCTTATTAAGAATGGTTGTGAATTTTGTGCTATATACAATGGTGTTTCCAATTTTAAAATAAAAATTCCGTAGTAGTAGTTTATCACAGGAAGCGCTTAATTCCGCAGATCGTTCTAAGCACTTTGTTTGATACCGTAAGCACTTTGTTTGATATGGTCGCGAGGCAGGCCAACTCCATGCTATTTTCCAAACAGTTCCACGGACCGGATGAAATTACAGCGCAGGCCAAATTTGGCTCCCGGGCCTGAGTTTGACACGTGTGTTTTAGAGAGTAGGACAAAAGGGAAGGACAAAACCAGAGGGATGAGTTGAGGCTGAGAAAGTTAAGTAGTTCAAGAGAGACTGTACAAAGGAAAGTGCAACGCTGTGAATTTAATGTCACACGGTAGGGAAACAAATCACCAAATGAGAACTCTGTCATTGGTGTGGAAGACAGTTGCCAGTTCACAGAGTTTGGGAAGATGGAGGAACTAAACTTCAGGGAAGGACAAAATCAACCCAAGACCAGAGGGGAAAAAAACTGTGATAGAGACGAGAGCCTGATTGTCCTAAAGAAACGGGCAACGTTGGGAATGCAAGAAAATGAATGATTAATTGGGAAACTTGTCACTAGTCTTCAGGGAAGTTGAGGGTTTCAATGGTTTGGGGGCCCAGACTGAGACATGGTTGACCGGGAATCCTCGAGGCATGATCTGTCTCCAAAAAGAAATTCTTCCCTGTCCTCAACTGAGACGGTAACCTTCAGCTGACGTCTGGAGGTGGCAGCTTTCTCCTGCTTCAGATTGGCCAGAACCTTTCACTGGTTTTGATTTACAGCCTATTAACTGTAAGCAGCCATCCATCTTGCCTGTGGTGGCAGCGGCTACTAAAACAATATATTAAGAGGTGAGATGATGAGGACAAATCTCCCCACTCCTCCTCATCTCCATTAAGCCACTCCATTTCCTTGATTGGCTTGTCACGTGGACGCCAGAGAAGGTTGGCCGGGAGTCAACAGGCAGCTTTTAGCACTGGTTGGAGAGATCAGGGTCAATCTGCTGCCAGGACGCGCGATAGATGGCTCGGGATCAACCGCCGTTTCAGCGGAATGCAAAAGCAATCAGTTATACCTTGAAATGTTGGAACATTTGGTGGCTGCGCTCAGAGAACCATCAAGGCACTCCACTTAATGACGAATTGTGGCAATTTTTGTTCAACAGTAATTACGTTATCAAAGCTTTCAAGGATTATTTATTTATTTCCAATACACATCAGTCATACTTTTGGTGTATTACAGACAAAGTACTTATCATTTGTTCATTGCAGATTGCTTTGGTCCGTAGAGCAAATCTTATTTTTTTCAAAACCAAGTATCACCTCAAAGGTATTTTGCTTTGCAAGGACCGCAGTTTTTGCTACCGCTTACGCTTGTCGTCAAGGTTTAGCTTGAAATGTATTGCAAAAAAGCATTAATGTGAAATAGGCTGTTCATGAGTTGATCAAAAGTCTAAGACCACAGCCTTCAAAAGCCAAAAATGTGGATTGAATGTGATTTTCTGTCAGGTATTCACACTGTCATGATCTCTTGATGGCAAAGGCAGAAAGGGTTCTCTCTTTGAACACAGTGGGATTGTTGAGCTGCGTAAGCAAGGCCTCTCGCAGCGCGCCATTGCTGCTGAGGTTGGACACAGTAAGGCAGACATTTGAAACTGAGGGTTATGGAACAAAAACGTCAATGGTAGACCAAAAAAATTGTCACCGGCCCTGAGCCGGAGGATCCAGTTGGCTGTCCGTGAAGACACGGGACCATCCTCGGCCCAAATGAAGGTTACTACAGGTGCTGAGTGCAGTCTAATAACTATCAGACATCTGTCAGAGGAACCTTTTAAGATGAAAAACGTCTTCAAAGGTCTCGTCCCCTTTCAAGGCCACAAAATTGGCCACCTGGAATTTGCGTGAGAGCATCAAACATGGGACATTGAAAGGTGGAAGAAAGTTTGATGACAAAAAATGTAACCTTGACGGTCCTGATGGCTTCCAACATTACTGTCATGACAAGGAGATCCCACCTGAGATGATTTCCGCACAGCACAGTGGAGGGGGCGCCATCATGATCCTTCAATGGGACAATGGAACTTCAGGTTGTGCAGGGGTGTCAAACGGCAGCTGGTTATGTGGAGATGTAGCAGGGGCATCACTCATGATTGAAGGCCCTCGTCTGTGTGGTAATGACTGGCTTCTTCAACAGGACAACGCTGCACTTCACAGTGCCCACCTGACAAAGGACTTCTTCCAGAGGAATAAGCTCACTCCAATTGAGAACATCTGGGGATGGATGGCAATGGAAGTTAACCAAAATGGACATGAACGCCCTCCGTGAAGCCATCTTCACCACCTGGAGCAACATTCCCACTGGCCTCCTGGAAACACGGGCATCAAGCATGCGCAAACCCATTATTCAGATGATTAACAAGAATGGCGCAGCTACTCATTACTGACTCCTTTTTCCAACATTTTATTTCTATTTTAAGGGGGTTTCAGATTTTTTTTTAGCTATGGTCTTAAGCTTTTGATCATCTGATAACAGTTCATTTCACTTTAATGCTTGTTTTTTTGTCTCACTCTCATTTCTTCCGTTTGCATTTTGAATCTCTACTTAGAACCTCCTTAAGATCCAACAGTGCAAAATGTACATTCTTGCAGTTTTTCAACTATTTTAATCAGGAGTGTATGTCATTGAAAAACAGCAGAGCACTCCTATCATATAGCGGATCTTTGAGTGGCATTTTTGATGTATGTCTTTAAAAACAGCGGTGCGCTCCTCTCATATGGAAGATCTTTTGATGTAGTGATGTAGTTATACCGAGGATCTTTAACATGCTTGTTTGCAGTAGCTTCTTGAACACAGCATAGCACTAATGTCACCTACAGGAGGTTTTTGCAGTAGATATTGAAAAACAGAAGACCATCCCTGTCATAGAGAGGATCTCTGACTGTCAAACATACTGTATTGCTTGTATTTTAGTTTGAATCTGCTGAACGTTTGTACGACAAACATATTTGTCTCCAGTGTAGCACAAACTAAATGATGATGCCAAACGTACACTCAAAGCTCGTGTACTAGTACTACCCAAGGCATAATCTTACACCATTAGAATTGTTCTGACATTTTCACTTTTCCCCCTAAGGCTTGTGAACCCACCACGGATGTAAACGGGGAACAGCAGCTTTATCCGCCTTCACAGGGCCCTCGCTATCTGTGCTTCGTACTGCACTCCACCGCAGTCTGGCAGGAGGCAGATAACGCCACTATTGCCTTTGGATAGCCCACAAAGACTCGCCATGATGTGTGAGCTGCCTCGCGCGCCATATTTCCTCACCTAGCAACAAACAGATGCTTCATCTAAGCACGTAGAAACCGGTCTTCCAGAGAGCCTATTCACCATTTGACCAAATGCCTCTAAAGTCACTCCAAAAATGGCATTATACCCTGCGCATGCTTTCACTTTTTCTTTAGATTTTATGACACTTGTTTTCTTTTTTACACTTCTATGACTGCTAAAAATGCTTAAGTGTTTCTTAAGACATTCCTACGCCCCAGTTCCAAATGATTCGGTTTTCGTTTTGCTAAAATGTTGCCGGCACCATTCCGCAAAATCATTATTTCACATTTTTTTCTGCATGTAAAAGTATCTGGAACGGATTCATTGGATGCCTCGTTTTCATATGTTTCTGTGTTCATCAAACAATTTCATATAAATTAATGAAAAAGGGCCGCACGGTGGTCTAGTGGTTACCATGTTGGCCACACAGTCACAGTCTGGAGATCGGGAAGGGTTCGATTCTCCCTTGGGCATCTCAGTGTGGAGTTTGCATGTTCTCCCCGTGCGTCTGTGGGTTTTCTCCGGGTACTCCGGTTTCCTCCCACATTCCAAAAACATGCATGTTAGGTTAATTGGTGATTCTAAATTGTCCATAGGTATGAATGTGAGTGTGAATGGTTGTTTGTCTATATGTGCGCTGCCATTGGCTGGCCACCAGTCCAGGGTGTACCCTGCCTGTCGCCCGAAGTCAGCTGGGATAGGCTCCAGCATATCCGCGACCCTAATGAGGAGAAGCGGCACAGAAAATGGATGGATGAATGAAAAACCTAAAATTGGTCCGATAAATCGCACGTCAGAAGACGAATAGACATGCCCAAGAATGTAGCGACTGCTAACATCGATAGTTAGCTAACTTTTTACACTTCATTATGTCCCCCAAGTGGCAGTGCGAAAAGAAAAGAAAAGAAAAGAAAAGAAAAGAAAAGAAAAGAAAAGAAAAGAAAAGAAAAGGAAATCCATCACCACGGAAGAGAAAATGAACATCGCAAAGAGCTCAGCACGAGAAAACAAAGACAGACCCACAAATATTGGACAACTGTTGCGACTATCATTAAGGATTACAAAGATTACATTACAAACATTACAAAGATGGCGCCCTCCGTGGCAGACGTCTCTGTGACACTCTCCCGTGTTTTTCTATTTTTTGCTATTTTATTGTTCATTTTGGACATTCAACACACTCACGCAGTACATTACAACAGGGAGACACTTTTGAACATCGGCAGGGTTCACCATGAACTTTCATTTAGCCTCTCAGACTTTGCCTTTCTTCTGCGCCGGGAGAACGCAGCAGCCTGCGGGTCTGGTGAGCTGAATAACCGGCGAGCAAAGCATCCGAGGCGTAAACGAGGCAAGCGAGCCGGCCTGCATGCTAGGCTAAAAGCTAGAGCGACGAGGCCACCACTACCAAGCCTGCTGCTAGCCAACGTCCGCTCTCTTGAAAACAAGATGGACGAACTACGAGCAAGGATTACAACTCAACGTGAGATCAGGGAATGCTGTGTCCTCACCTTCACAGAAACCTGGCTGACGGAGGATATACCGGACTCGGCGATCCAGTTGGAATCATTTGCTGCTTACCGGGGAGATCGGACTTTAGCGTCTGGTAAACACAGAGGTGGCGGCGTCTGTGTTTACGTAAACAAACGGTGGTGCACAGACGTACAGACGATGGAAAAGCACTGCTCGCAGGACATTGAGCTGCTGATGGTGAAATGCAGACCTTTTTATTTACCTCGTGAGTTTAGCGCTGTGTATTTAACTGCTGTTTACATCCCACCACGAGCTAACACTGCTAATGCACTAGGCCTCCTGCATGACATCATTGATAAACACGAGACCAAACACCCAGACGCTGTATTCATTATATCTGGCGATTTCAACCACTGTAACCTCAGGACTGTCCTCCCCAAATATTACCAGCATGTGAGCTTTCCCACGAGGGAAACTAACATCCTGGACCAAGTCTACTGCAACATGAAAGGTGCTTTGAAGGCTGTTCCAAGACCCCACTTTGGAAAGGCTGACCACATCTCTATATTCCTTTATCCAACATACAGACAACTTCTTAAAAAAGCTCCCCCTGTACGTACAGCAGTTAAAGTATGGAATGAAGAAACTGATCAAGTACTTCAGGACTGCTTTGGCTGCACAAACTGGGATGTGTTTAAAACTGCAGCGGGGAGGGAAGATTGTACTGTTGATTTGGATGAATATGCTTCTGCTGTTACTGGCTACATTACCACATGTATAGAGACTGTTACCACCACCAAGTATTACAGAAAATACCCTAACCAAAAACAGTGGATGAACTGTGATGTAAGGGCTAAGCTACGTGCTCGTTCGACTGCATTTGTCATGGGCACCGCTGATGACTACAAAAAGGCCAGATATGACCTGAGGAGGTCCATACGGGAGGCCAAAAGACAGTACAGACAGAAGCTGGAGGGCTACTATTGCACCTCAGACCCTCGGCGCATATGGGCGGGGCTCCAGCACATCACAGACTATCGACAGCAGAGTAGTGTAGCCACGTCCAGCCAAACCACACTTCCAGATGAGCTGAACGAGTTCTATGCCCGCTTTGACACCCAAACTCCTGATGAGCAGAGAGGTTGGCTGAACCTGGGGAGCACACAGGACTCACCTCTCATGGTGACATCAGCTGATGTGCGCAGGGTTCTAAACAAAACAAACCCACGAAAAGCAGCAGGGCCAGACAACATCTCAGGACGTGCACTTCGGGTTTGCTCATCAGAGCTAGCTGATGTGCTTGCTGACATATTTAACCTGTCGCTTGCACAAACATCTGTACCGACCTGCTTTAAGTCCACCACCATAGTGCCCGTACCCAAGAAGAGCAACGTGACCTGCTTGAATGACTATCGCCCTATAGCACTCACTCCTATTGTTATGAAGTGCTTTGAAAGATTAGTCATGACCCACATCAAAAAGAGCATCCCGGCGGCAACTGTGGACCCTCTACAGTTTGCATATCGCCAGAACCGGTCCACGGATGATGCAGTCAACACTGCCATCCACACAGCCCTTTCTCACCTACAGGGCCAGGACACATACGTCAGAATGCTATTTATAGACTATA
The DNA here is from genome assembly GCF_027744805.1 of Dunckerocampus dactyliophorus. Classification (NCBI taxonomy): domain Eukaryota; kingdom Metazoa; phylum Chordata; class Actinopteri; order Syngnathiformes; family Syngnathidae; genus Dunckerocampus; species Dunckerocampus dactyliophorus. The sequence continues at coordinate 29,027,785 of NC_072823.1, read as the reverse complement.
GCTCTGCTTTTAATACAGTCAGCCCCCACAAACTCACAAATAAGCTCCTCACACTTGGCCTGTCTCCCTCCCTCTGTAACTGGGTGTTTAACTTTCTCACAGGCAGACCCCAGTCAGTCAGAGTCCACAACCGCACATCCAGCTCAAGAATTGTGAGCACTGGGACCCCACAGGGGTGTGTGCTGAGTCCACTCCTCTACACGCTCTTCACCTACGATTGCGTGGCCTCCCAGAACAACACCAGCATCATTAAATTTGCGGATGACACTACAGTCATCGGACTGATCACTGGTGGTGTTGAAACATCATACAGAAGAGAGGTGGCGGACCTCATAGCTTGGTGTCGTGATAACAATCTCCTTCTCAATACAGATAAGACTAAAGAGATGATCATCGACCCAAGAACAAGGGAAAAGGAGCCACATAGTCCCCTGTTTATTGATGAGACTGAGGTGGAGAGGGTGAAAACCTTCAAGTTCCTTGGCACACACATCAGCGAGGACCTCACCTGGTCTCACAACACCCAACAAATTCTGAAGAAGTCCCAAAGGAGACTGTACTTCCTGAGAAGACTGAGGAAATTTGGCATGTCCACCACAATCCTGAGTTGCTTCTACAGATGCACTATCGAAAGTGTCCTTACCGCCTCCATCACTGTTTGGTACGGTAACTGTACAACACGCGATAGGAAGGCACTCCAGCGGGTGATCAAGACCTCACAGAACATTGTTGGGGCAGCCCTCCCCTCCCTGCAAGACATTTATAAAACTAGAGTCCTACGCAGAACACACAACCTCATCAAGGACAGCACACATCCACAACACTCATTATTCACACTCCTACCGTCAGGCAGACGCTACAGGAGTTTGAAGTCCAGGACCACAAGGCTGGCAAACAGCTTTTACCCACAGGCCATCAGGCTTCTCAACGAAGCACTCGCACACGCCGCACGCAACACACGCACACACTCATAGCACTTTATTTATTTATTTATATCTGTATTAATGTCTCTTCTGTTGTTGTTGCTTAATTTATTGGTATATATGTTTATGTGTTTATGTTTCTTATGTTCTTATTCTTTCTTGTGTTTCCTTTCTTTTCTTGGGAGAATGAACAGAATAAGATTTTCATTGCATGGTATAACTGCTGTTTTACCATGCACATGACAATAAAACTCTCTTGAATCTTGAATCTCTTGAAGGATACTGATAATTGAATGCTAATGAACGCTAGCTGGTCATGGAGTCTGTGTACTGTTCCAAGGGGATCTGGGAGGAAAGAGGTTATCCTTCTAGATTAGCCTGGGACAATATTTTATTACAGTTTAATTTCATTCTTGTATTTCGTTTTATTATTACCGTATTTTCTGTGTTCTGTGTACAGCAGGGGTGTTCAAACTTTTCCCAGCAACGGCCAGATAGTGAAAGATGAAAGGATGCAAGGCCCACTATATTTCAACAAAAAATCCCATCTCAGCTTTATAAAACAGGTAAAAAGTCACGACTAGTATGAACTTCGCTCTTTGCTCTTTTCCCCCCTTTTTTGCTCGTTTTTTTTTCCCCAAATACTTCTTTTTAATCATTTTTTTTCCTTTTTTCTCATATGACTTTATTCCCATAATATTTGGACTTTATTCCCATAATTTTATAACTTTTTCCCCAACCTAATTTTTCAAAAATGCTAACTTTATTTTGTTTGCTTCTCACAATATTCTGACTTTAAAAAATAATGTTTTTTTTTTAATTTCAACTCTATACTACTAAAATTACATTGCTTTTCCTCATAATTTTACAAGTTTGTTCTCGTAAAAATGCAATTTTTTTTCTCGTTAGAATATGACTTTTATCTCTTAATGTTTCAACATTATTCTCGTAAAATTACAGCTGTTTTTTTTTCATTTCTGTTATTGTTATTTGTATGTTATATGTTATTTCAAATTTGTTCTTTTACATTTTTTTCTCATAATTATAACTTCCATAATATTTTGACTTTATTCTTTTAACTTTATAACCTAATTTTCCCAAATTTTCAGCACTACTATTTGTTGTTTTGTTTATTTTTACTAATATTACGCCTAAAAAATAACATCTTTTTTCTTTAATATGTTATCTTGATGCTATTAAATGATGCTGTTTTTCCTCGCAATGTTGACATTATTCTCGTAAAATTAAGACTTTTTCTCTTCATATTTTCACTTTATTCTTGTAAAATTGTTGCTTATTTTTTCATTTTTGCTGTTGTTGGGTTTTTTATATTTGAACTTTCTTTTTAAATAATCTTTGTAAATTTTCTCCTTGTAATATTATGACTTTTTTCCCCATAATATTTTGACTTAATTCTATTTTATGGTACATTTAGTAGTAATTACTGTTATTCTTCAAGAAAAAACACTAAAGTGTCAAAAATGAGCTGCAAATTAGAAGTGAAGCATAATCAGCAAATGACTTGAGACGCCACGGCTGAAGATAAACTGTCAGACGTTTGTTTTGAGCGTAGTAATTTGGAAAATCACTCCCGAATGAACGCTTTCCAAAAGCCCCAGCATGCAAAAACGTCACCGCCGACGTGGGGACAAAGCAGGAGCCAATTAAGATGAGAGAGTGGGAGTGACAATCGGCGCTCTGAGCGCACCGTGTCACAATAGCGCACACGCCTGCTGGGATCACAAACACTCACACGCTTGGAAGAAGGCGCATGCGATGGCAAAAGGCGGAGGGTGCGTGTTTGTGTCTGCAGGTGAGTGAGAAAAGGTGTGTGGATGTTTTCCCCCAAATCCCCGCACATTTAAGACAAAGAGGGCGATCACGTTGTAGTGCTCTAACGACACTTGTATGTGTGCAAAAACGCAGCAGGGCGCTCCTGTCATAAAGGATCTTTGACTAACATTTTGGGTTTTTAAAAAGAGCAAAGCCTGTTGAAAGAGGATCTTTGAAAAACAGCAGAGTGCTCCCGTCATTCAGACCATGTTTGACTGCTGTTTTGGCAGCCATTCTTTAATTCTGTCGTATAGACAATCTTTGACCCGCATTTTTGCTGTAGGTCCTAAAAAACAGCAGAGTGATTTTGTCATAAAGGAACTGTGACTAGTATTTTTTTTGCAGTGGGTTCTTAAAAATGGTGATGTGCTCCTGTCATATAGAGGATCTTTGGCTAGCCTTTTTGCAGTAAAACAGTAAAAAAAGCACAGCAGTGCGCTCCTATTATATACTGGATCTTTGACTAGCGTTTTTCCAATTATAGAGAATCTATGACTCGCTCTTTTGCAGTAGAGTAAAAACAGCAGCACGCTCCTGTGTTATACAGCAGAGGTTCGCAAACTTTTTACAGCGGCGTAACCCCCTCAGACATTTGACTTGACGCCATGTACCCCATACTGCTGCACACTTAAAAACCATAAACCATATTTACATTTCACGAAATTGAAATGTGTTATAGAGGATCTTTGACTAGCGTTTTTGCAGTCGGTCATTAAATAGGTCAGACTTCCTGTCATACAGAGGATCTATGACCAGTGTTTTTACAATGAGCTCTTAGAAACAGCAGAGCTCTCCTATCATAACAAAAACCTGTCACGGTTGTTTTTGCAGTTGGTTGTTAAAAACGTCAGAGCTCCTGTCATATAGAGGATCTCTGACTAGAGTTAAGATTGTGTGTCCGTTTCAATTGATGATTTTCTGACTTAATATATGGCTATATTTTCAATACTGTATGACTATGTTGGTTTCAGGTGTGTCCAGGACCAACGTTTCAACTGAATGGAACAACTGTCGATGGCTGGCAGAGGCCCCCGCTTCGTTGTATCTTAACGACTGTGGTTGTGCACCACAAAAGCATCTTTGTTCGGATAAATACTTTGTATCGTGCATCGTCCTCTCAGACTAGAGCTGTCCTACCTAGTCTTTGAGTACGAACCTACGACGCCTGCTCGGATGAGAGGTGAAACAGCTTCTAAGACAACCTGAACGGTCCAGTTACCGTCGATTCAGTGCTCCGGGAAGACGAGCGTGTGAGCGTGTTGGACAATTTGGATGAATTTAGCATTCGGTACAGTCCATACAGCCTCAGTCATAGTAAGACACGAGTGCCATATTTCTACACGCCTCAGGGCCCGATCGGACTTCTGCGCTCCATTACTGCTGTCATTAATCTTGGAAAGATTTTCTCCAACATGTTAATCCAGCAACCATCATCATCCATCACTCGCCAGCCGTGGAGGCCATGGGTCAATCAGATGCGGAACGAGGTGTTGGAATGACCAGCGGAGGCTCTCGATGGGATTGTGCTGACTTGTGAAAATGTCTTTTACAATGTATTTTATTTACATTTAGTAATCGCTGCATTATAATGTAGAGTGGACGTCTCAGAGGTCCCACAATAGTGTACTGTCAGCCTTAATGTTGCGATTTAGATTAAAAGTGTTTTTAGTAAGCCTGACTGTGTGTCTGTAGCTTTAATGCTAATGAGCTATGTTTGTCCACGCCCACTTTTGACATATGCACTTGTAATATATGCTATATATCACTGACAACTATGTAACATGAAGGAGTGGGACAGGAGGACACAAACGTTAGCAACACTAGCATAACTATGTGACGCTAAAGTGCTAACATTACGCTTTAACGGCAACATCATTAAGCTCCCCTCCTGATTCGTGCTTGCTCCCCCGCAGCGTTTCATCTTTATTATTGTGATGATGGAAGAACTAACTCTGCGGTCAGATGTCTGTATCTATAACTAAAGTTATCTGTTCACTTGTAGCGGCTAGCTACGTAGAAAAAAAGTGTATTGTTTGCTGGCTTTGCTTGGCGTCATGAACTCTACTACAGAAATCAGTGTTTTCTACACGTTGGCTTCTTAAACTATTATTTCACGATGAAATTCAAAATGTGCCCATTGGTGAAACCTTTTCAATATGTTGCCTTGACTTGGGCTGCATTGTCTTTTGGATCATCGTTTTAAATTCTTGTATATGTCTAATGTTTGCTAGCAAATGCTAACTGGATGTAATACATGAACTGTGTGCCCCAATGAACGTTACATAGCTAATGTGACTGAGGAATTTCCAGTTTTGTCAGATCAGTAGTTGACAAATGAGCTTGTTTGCCAACCCACATTAACTCCTGAAGAGGAAGAAAGGAGACAAACACCAAAGAAAAAGAAGGTGGGCTGATGTGTGTAAAAGGAGGGCAGCAATGGAGTTCATAGTATTTATGCAGTGAACATGAGAGGAAATGTGAATGTTTACTTTGCAAATCCATTTCGGTGTGCGCCCCGCAATTTTCTGC